>NW_020797888.1:3448688-3450423 GCF_003369625.1 Aspergillus mulundensis
TAAATTATAGCTATATTAAATACTTTAAGTAATATTACTAGTTACCAGGCGGAGGTTAGAAAAAAAAAACGCCTTTATAATAGTAACTTTTAAGTAAATTTAGTAATATAAAAAATATAAAACCCTAAAGCTCTGCGCGGTACAAGCTTTAAAAATTTATATAAAATAAAAAAATACACCGCGGGCCTGGGTAATCCAGGTAAAAATAAAAAAAAAAAATAAAAAATAATAATATATAAGGGTTTTTATTAACTTTAAAGTAAAAGCAAATTTTATAAACTAGTGCTAAATAAAGTTTTATTTAATATAAAGTAAAGGGTTAGCCCATAAAATATATGCGGTTAATAGCCATATAGTAATATTTTATAAAAGGTATATACTTATAATTTATGCAAGAGATTTTGCGCGCAATATGCGGTATTATTAATAAAACTTTAAAGCTATTAATATTAATAATTATAATATAATTTTAGGATTTTTGTGGCTGCTAGCCGCGATACTTATTTTAAATTAATAAACTAAAGACTAAATATATAGTTAAAAAGTAAAGTATAATTTTAAATACTTGTAGTATATAATAATAATATAAAAATATGTTATAAAGATTACTATAAAAGTTAAAGTATTTTTAGTATAAATTTTTAAGTAAGGAGACTATATTATAATATACCTTAATAGGGTAAAGGTTAAAGAAATCCTGCTACCTAAATAATATTATAAATATATAAATATATTTTTTAAAGTAAAAGTAAATATTCTTATATTTTATTATTTTTATAATTATATAATTAAGTTGTAACCTGGTGCTAAGCCTTTAAGTAAATATATTTACTTACTATTTTTAAAGGAGCTTAAGGTTTTACGTGAATATATTAAAAAAGCCCTTAAAAAAGGTTAAATATATTTATTAAAAAGCCCTGCGGGAGCTTTAGTACTATTTATATTAAAAAAAAATAGTAGCTTATGTCTTTGCGTAGATTATTAAGGCCTAAATATTATTATAATTAAAAATATATACCTATTATTACTGCTTAACGTGACCCTTAATTATTTAAGAATAGGGAAAATCTTTATATAGCTAGATTTACAAGACACGTACTATAAACTTTAAATTTGTAAGAAAAATAAGTAAAAAATAGTATTTAAAACATAATTTAAACTTTATAAATACTAAGTTATGCTATTTAGGCTGGTAAATATGCTAGTAATATTTTAATTTTATATAAACCGCGCCCTAGCTAGGCTAATTAATATAATTTATGTTACTTATTTAAATAATATTATTATTTTCTTGGAAAACAAGGAGGAATATAAATAATATATGTAAATAGTTTTTAAAAAACTACGTGATTTTAAGCTATATATAAAAGTTAGTAAATACTTATTTTATGTTAAAAAAATTAATTTTTTAGGCTTTATTATAACTACTAATAGGATTAAAATAAAACTAAAAAAAGTTTAGATTATTGTAGAGTGGCCAATGCTAAAAAATATAAAAAAAGTAGTATTTTTTTTAGGATTTTACGGCTTTTATTAAAGGTTTATTAAAGATTATAGCTAAGTTGCGGCAGCGCTATTTAACCTTATAAAACTTAATATAGTTATAAAATACTTACTAAAAAAAAGGCCTTAAAGGTATTTAATATATTATACCTTAAATTTATAAAATAGTTATTACTATAATACTTTAACCTAAAATTACACATGTAATTATAAACTAATGCCTTAGGGTATG
>NW_020797888.1:3452572-3454278 GCF_003369625.1 Aspergillus mulundensis
AAAAAAAAAAACTTAAATAAGTGGCTAAGCCGCGCGGCGCGCAGTACTTAATATATATAAAATAAGAACCAAGCCCATAAGGGTGTTAATACTAACACCTAGTATAAAGGCAATTTTAATAAAAATTTTTAAAAGTATTAAAGTATAGCACACCCTACACTAGAAATAATAAAAGTTTATAAAAAAATTAGTAATATAATATAATATAAACTAAAATATATAAATATATGCTTAGCAGTTAAAACCATACCTATATAAAAAAAGATTATAGCTACTAAAGTAGCGCTAAATAAAGGTTTAAAAATTAAAAAGGAAATTACTATAATAAATTAATAAATTAAAACGCGGTAATATTACGGGAAGGGGACTAACTTATATAGTAAATTATTATTTTTATTAAGGGGGGTACTAACCTGTAAAGCAAAGTTAAATATAAATATAATAATATTCACGGGGTTAGCCACCTGCGTATTATTAATTATAATAATTTACTTAATAATTATTTTAAATACTTAACAAGCTGCTTTTAAGGTAGTAAGGTTTTTATAAGCTTGTGGACTATTAGCTCCTATATATATAGTATTAATAGTATTAAAAATATTTTATAGCTAGTTACTTATTAAGGTAATATTAATAGCCATATACTTTAAAAGCGCCCTTTTTATATTATAATAAAACTAGTACTTCCCACCCCCCTAGTTATAGGTAAGGGCTTTTATTATAATATTAGTAGTAAATATATTTTTATTTTAATAACTTATAGTAATAATGTATATAACACACTATGGGATATAAAAATTAAGTAGTAAAGCTATAAAGCCCGGGGGTGGCAGGGGGAGAATATTAATAAGAGCCTTATTAGCAGGGGCGGCGGGGATAGTAGCAGGGGTAATAGTAGTAATGGTGGTAGTAAGGGCCTGCAAGTATTAAAATTAAGTGGTTTTAATAGCTAGTATATTAATAATTATTAATATATAAGTAAAGGGCAGGGGAATATAATCCTATATATTAAAAGTAAAATAAAAAGTAAAGGCTAAAACTAAGGCTTAACTATTATAATAAAAAAATGTAAAATAAAATACCATAATAAGATAAATAACTACTAATAATAGTATTTAAAATATAATATAAGACTATATTAAATATTAAAGTAAAAAAAATATAAAGTAAAGGGCAAGTGTGGGAGACCTTAAAAAAAAATAGGGTTAAAAATATATAGTATAATAAAGGCTATAATAAAGGTAAATTATGTTTAATTTAACTATTAAAAATAGTTTTAAAAATATAAAAATAATAAGAGCTAAATATAAAAAGCTTATTAGCTAAATTAAAAAAGTAAGTGCGTAGTAGGACATAAAAAAAAGGTAAATAAAAGGCTAATATAATAACATGTTAATAGCTAGAATAAAATAACTATATATTATAAATAGCCGCTAAAGGCATTAAAAAAAGTATAAAAATAAGGAGATTTAGCTATTTAAAGCTTAAAGCTTTATTATAAAAATTAAGCGCAAAGTAAAATAAAATATATAGGTTAAATAATATTAACACAGGATTAATATTACTAAAATAAATAATATAATACTTAAAAAGCATAAAAAAGGGTAAATATAGGGTATTTTAACCCTAGAAATATAATTAAATAATTAAAAAGTAATAAAAATATAATAAAAAGGTGTATACTCACGGCAGGCATTTTTAATTAA
>NW_020797888.1:3454303-3482604 GCF_003369625.1 Aspergillus mulundensis
AAAAAAAAAAGTATTATTATTATTATTATAGTATTATAACTATATAATATTATAATAATATAATCTAGCGGCCTAAGGCCGCCGGGCAGAGGAATATTAGTGTTAAACTAGCCACGCGCTAAGGCAGCGGCTAGTTATATAATATATAAAATACTAAGTTTAACTCTAAACTTTAACTTAAAAAATYAGTAATTAGTTCCTACTATAAATACACGACGCCTTTCCTATTGCAGTAATTCATGTTCTCCTAAGCTTACCGCAGTATACAAACGCGACTCACATTATTACCTAATTAAAAGTAAAAATAGGACCTAACTTTAAGTTAAAATATACCTAACATACTTAAATAAGAAAGACCCTAATAAAATACTACCTAAAAATTATTATCTTAGCCTTAAACTACAAGTAACTATAAGAAACTATAAACTTAAAAAGTAATAAGCGCCAAAGCAAAAAAAAAAATAAAGTATTATTAAAAAAACAAGGCCTTAATATTACCAAGCCATTGCCTGGCATAACTAAACCAAAAAATAATAAAAATAAATAACTAAGGCGCCAAGAAGGCACTAGAAATAAAATAAAATACTAACTTTAAAAAAGCAAGAAAATAAAAAAATACTACTACTAATATTAAATATATAATAAACCCGGCTAAATACCCTTAATAATAATAGGAAACTTTATTTTAATATAAGCAAGTCTGGTATTAAAATTTAAAGTATTAATAAAATAAGCCTAACAGGCAAGCTTAACTTTTTTTTAAAATTAAAATTTAATAATAAACTATTAAATATGGCCTAAATTACTAGGAAAAAGATAAAGGTATAACTATAAAACTTTAGTATTATTTTTTATATTAGTAGCAAAAAAATTTATAAGCTAAATAATAAAAAGTAAGGTATAATATAATAGTACTTCCATGCGGTATTAAAGGTTTAACTTTTACTAATTTTTTTTTACCTTGCTTAAAAGGGAGAATTCTTTTTAATAAGCTTTTTTTATATTTTTAAAGGCCTTTAGTAATTAAATTATTATAAAATAAGTTTGGAAAATAAATTCCTAGCCCTATTAATACTTTTTATTTTTTAAGGGAAGCTTTACCCCTTTATTATTAATTTATAAGTAAAAAAAATAATAGTATTTAACAAGAAGCTGTAGATTATAAGTATCCCCTATTATTATTACTTTAACCTAAGAAACATAATAAATTAGCTATAAAATATAAAAAAAAAAATATTAGAAACTTACTAGCTTATAAGTCTTATTATAATAAAAATAAGTCTTACATAAAATTAATATAATAGTATTAAATTTATAACTAAACTAAAATAGTATATTATTATTATTTAAATTATTAGCTTTTAGTATAAATTAAAAGTATATTAGGTATTATAATACTACTAAATAAACAAGCACATGTAATAAAACCCTGTGGGTTTTACTAGCTTTTTTACCCTTTTTAAGCTTTTTTTTTTTTATTATTCGCGGCGCCCTTTTTTTACTTGCCTTTTTTTTTTAAATTATTTAAGAAACTTTTGCTATTCCTGTTACTATTTTTAATAGCAGTAGTGGTGGTCTTTGGTAAAAAAGGGGAATAGATTTTAAACCTTATTATAGGCGCCATAAGATTAAATAGCTAGTAAAAAAATAAAAAAATAAGATGTTAAACTTTAAGAAATAAAATAAAAAACCCAAAGAAATAAGATAGGAGAATTAAAAAAATTAAAAAAAAAAAAAAAACTAGAAAGTAAATAAAAATTTATTTTTTTATATTTAGCTATTTATATAACATTAATAACATAGTACTATAATAACTATATTAACCTTTTTATTATTTATAAAATACTACCTATTTATAATTTATTAATGCTTAAATTAATAAAAAGTAACTTAAAACTTTTATTATTTATTAAAATAGCTACCTTAGCCATTAAAAGCAAAGCTATTTAAAAGTAAAATATTAATAAAAAAATATTATTTTAAGCCTTAAGACAACCCTGCATTTAATAATAAACTATTTTAAATAAAAAAACTAGATAATTAAACGCGAAACTAAAGCAAAATAATAGTAAGATATGTTTATTATAAAAATTAAAGCTATTTAAAGATTAGGATAATTTTAATTAAAAAAGGGCTAAGTTATTACACCCACGGGTGCCAAGCCTTAATAAAATAAAAAAACTAATAAAATAAAAGTTATGGTAATGTTAACCTAACACGCAGTAATAATATTATTATTATTTTAATAATATATTTAAGGCCAACGCCCTAGTAAAGAATAATTAGCTAAGAGTTAGTTTTTATGTATCCTAGGCCTTAAGATTTAATATTAATCCCCTATTAAATAGCCTCTTAGTACTTCATTTTGTACCTGGTTAGCCTACTCAAGGTTTTCACAATAAAATAGTCCTTTTAAAATTAAAGCTAAAGGTAAGTAAAGCTATTATTATTAAAAAGTAAAAGCTAAAAGTACTTTTAAATTACTTTTTAACTTTTATTTTTTAACTTTTTTTAACCTTACATGCATCCCTGGGAAGTACTTTAAAATTAATTATTTATAAAATAATAAAATAGCCTATTTTTTTTAAAAAAAGCTTTACTACTAGGTTAAAGGCTATTTTAATAAGGTAAGTTTCTTTAAGTACCTGTAAAAAGTATTTTTTAACTAGTTTAAATAAAATTTAGTACTACTAATAGCCTTTATAGTTATTATACTAGTAAGTATTTTATTATTTATTTTTTTACCTAGGTTTTTAAAAATAAAAAAAATATTAAGGGCCGCCCGAAGGTTAGTAAAATTAAAAAAGCTAAAAATAAGTTTAGTTATTACTTATAAAAAGTACTTTTTAACTAGTTTTATAAATTTTTATTAATTTATTATTAATAATTAAAAGGCACGCTAGGCTATAAAGCTAGTTATTTTACCTTAACTTTTATTTAAGTAAAATAAAAATATAAATAAGTTATATTTTTTTATTAAAAGTACTTTTTAACTAGTTTAGTATAACCCTATTATTATAAAAAAAATAATAAAAAAAAAGGTTATAAAATTTTTTATAATACTTATAAGTTAAAAAAGGTACTAGCTAGTAAGTTTTTTTACTTTATTAACTTTAAAAAGTACTTTTTAACTAGTTTTAAAATGCTGCTTGTGGGAGTAAATTAAGAATTATAATTATTTTAAGCTTTTTAAAAAGCCTAATACTACTAGCTAAAATAATAAAAATAAAAAAAAAAAGTAAAAAAAAAAAAGCTATTAATATTATTATTATAAAAATTATTTTTTAAGTAATTTTTTTTATACCCCCCTTTATTTTTTTTTTTAATTTAGCAGGGCGCTTACAAGCATATTTTATATTTTTTACCTTTTTTTTAGTAAGGTATATATAGCGTTAACTACTTTAAAAGTAGTTTTTTAGTTTTTATTTTTTTTTATATATAATAAGCTATAATTAAATACCCTAAACTATAATAAACTTTACTTTTTTATAATTAAATTTAAACTAGCTTTAATAGCTTTTAAACTAGTTTTATTTTTAGGTATAGGCCTATTAAAAACTAGTTATTTTTAAAAAAAGTAAAAAGGTAACTATTATTTTTTTAAATTTAAAGTACTTTTAATTAGGGCTAAACTAGTTTAGTTTAGGGTTATAAAAAAAATTAATAAAAATAAAATTTAAATTAAGTATATAATTTATTATACAAGATACCCCTAAACTATTAGGCTTAATTACTTTAAAAGTACTTTTAATATTACTAAGTGGCTAAAAATTTTTAAAAAATTTATTTACTTATTTTTAATTAAAAACTTATTTTTAAATTTTTATTACTATATTATACTTGCTAGGCTAAAAAATATATTTTAAGCTTATTTATTTTTTACTTATTTTATATATTTTACCTAATAAAAGTAATTTATTAGCAGCCTAAAGTAGTTTATTTTTTATATATATATTATATTAAAGGTTTTGGTTAGTAAATATATATATTTTTATAATATTTATACTTTAACTAGCTAGTACATTAAAACTTAATTATTATAATATAAAACTATATTAACATGCTATTAAAGCCAAGTAAATAATAAAATTTTATTTTTAAATAAGTAACTAAAGTACTTTTAAAAATATTTAAACTAATTTAAAACTAGTTTTAATTACTAAAATTATTAACCTTTTTTTTAATATATTTAATAACTTTAATAAATATAGCAGGCCCCCTAGCTATTTTATTATAAAAATATTATTTTAACTAGGCTAGCTTTTTAAAATTAATTTTAATTTTACTCTTAACTTTTAATTTTTGGCCCTTTACATGGGTAGCAGTAAAAAAGTCTTAAAAAATATTAAAAAATTTAAAATAATTAGTAAGTACTTAAAAACTAGTTTTCTAGTAAACTTATAATATTAATACATATTTTTAAATAAGTATAGTAATAAAAATACTAAAATAATATTAATACTAAAAAAATCTAGCCCTAGGGTAAAGCAGGCTTTATTAACTTATATAATATATTAATAAGCAGGTATAGTAAAATTAGCCCTAAAAAATTATTAGTACTAAAGTAGTTCTTCCTATAAGTAAAGTAGTTTTTAAGGTATATTAAAATATATAAAGCACGCTATTTATAGGGTGTGGCTAGAGTTATACTAAAGTATTATTAATATAAAACTAGTTTTTATATAAAATAAAATATTTTATTTTTTTATATAATATAATTAAAACTAAAAGCCCCTGGCATATATAAATTTAAAAAAACTTAATTTAAATAAAATTTTATTAAGACTATTTTTTACCTTTTATAGTTTTTCTTACTTTGCTATATTAAAAGCCTTGTATTTTTAATATATTAAAAAAGTTAAAAATAATTTTAAAGTAGTTTTAAAGTAGTTTTAATATATATATAATTTTTTTATATATACTTAAGGTATTATTTATACATATTATTTATATAGTATTTATACTAAGTTTTATAAAAAACTTTTATATAATATTAATTTATATCACACTAATTAAGCTGCCGGGAGCTACCTTAAAATTAGTAATTAAAAATAATTTTTATAATAAATAAAATAGTTTTAACCTTATAACTACACCAAGCAGTAACTTTTAAATACTTAAAAAATAGGACTTATAATAACTTTACTTAATAATATTAGTATTTTCCTAGATTTACTTATAATAATTAGGCAAAATTTAAAAACAGGCTTAGTTAAAACTAGTAATAATAACTAAATAAGCTTTATATTTAGCCTAATTATAAATAAAGATATTTTTATATACTAATTAAAATTAAAACTAGTTCTAAAGTACTTTAAAAAATAAAAAAATATATTTTAAAATAGTTTATAAAAATTAAAATAATTTTTTAAAGTCTTAGTAGTAAGCAAGCTTTTTATATAATAGCTAATAAATATATAATACTCCTCCTAAGAGTAAAGCTTTTAAATAATTTAAAAAAAGTAAATATAATATATAATAAGAATATTTTTTAACTACCATGTTTAAACATAATTATAAAAATCTTTTTTTTAAAGGTATTAACCTAATTCTAAAACTAGTTTAGCCTAAGGTAAAAGTAATTTTATATAAAGCTTACTAGCTATTTACTTTATATATATATTTATTATAATACCCTTAATATTAATATTATAAAGGTAAAAAAACTAGTTAAAAACCCCTGCATAAAAGTAATAAAACTAAAAATTTTTTTTAAAAAGTAAAAAATATTTATTTATAGTTTTAATATTAATAAAAACATGTAGTAATATAAAAACTAAAAGTAATTAGTAACTAGTTTTAAAAAAAAGGCAGGATATAGGTAAGTAAAGTACTTAAAAAATATTTTTTAACTTACTTTTATTATGCTTTAGCAGGAATATAGTAAAAATAATCTTATTAAAAGTACTTTTAACACGCTTATAAAATATATTAACTTTAAAAAAATTTAATAAGGCTAAAAGCTTAATTTATTTATTAAATATATAAATAATTATAATAATATTTTTATAGGTAATAAGCCTTTAGTAATAATACTTTTTAAGTAGTTAGTAACTAGTTTCTAGGGCATAAAATAAGTTAAATACCTTAAAGTTTAGCTTAACTAAAAGCTAAAATTATATACTAGTTATTTTTTAGCCTTTAGGGTAAAGTAAAGCCCTTTTTTTTATAATAATAGTAAAAAAATAATCTTGGTTTATAAAGCTATTATAAATTTAAAATAATATTTAGTTATTATATTATTAATAAAAGTTTTAAAGGGCTGGACTTTTTAAAAATTAACTTAAAAATAATTTAGTACTAAATAAAACTACTTATAAAGTAGTTTATATACCTATTATAAGGTTAGGATTTTATATTTTATAAATAAGCTTAATAACCTTATTAAAAATAGCCTTTAAAGATTAATTTAGTAAAAAAAAAAATAAGTATATATATCTTAAAAAACTACCATGGTAAAAAAATATTTTAACTAGTTTAAAAAAATAAAAATATTAAATATAACCTTATACTTAATTTTTTTAAGTTTTTTTTTTTTTTTATAGGTGGCTTTAGCCTAAATAAAGTAATTAGTAAGTAATTTTAAGGTTTTAAAAAAAAATATTTATAAAACTAGTTTTATTTTTAAAAAACTAGTTTTAATCCTATATACTATATTTTTTTTTAACTAGTAACAAGCTTAACTATATTATATTTTTTAAAATTAACTAGGGCTAAAGCTTTAAAGTAAGCTTAAAGTAACTTAATATTAATACTTTAAGCTTAGTTAAATAAGCTAAATATAAAATACTTATTAAAATTATATTAATTATTATATAGGCATATTATATAGTAATAATATATATTAAAAATATTTTAAAATAATTAAAAATTAATTTATACTTTAAAATTAGGGCTACTTACTAGTATAGCATGCTTTTATAAAATAAGCTTATAAATAAAAATTACCCGTAAGCATGCCTTTTTACTTTTAAAGTATTTTTAAGTTACTTAAAAAAGGCTAAATAAGCTTGGTTAGTAAAGTAGTTTTAAAATAATAAAACTAGTTTTAACTTACTTATATATAGTTTTAATTTTTAAAAAAGCTTTACTTGCTATAATCTCCCTATACTTATTATATATTTTATTTAAAAATTTTTTTTTAACTTTTTAATAGGTAATATTTTATAATTTTAAATTTAAATACTTATAAACCTTAACCCTAAAGTAATTAAAGTAAAATTTACTATATATTTACCTAAAAAACTAGTTAAAAATCTATCTTGTACCTTTAATTTTTACCTTATAATATATAAACTAAAATAATTAGTAATTAATTTTTAAAAAATATAAACTTATATATATTATATATATTTTTTTTAGGACTATATGCCTGTTATTTTATTTATATAAATAATATATATATAGCTATTAAAATTAGTAACAGGATACTTTAATAAGTAATTAATAAATTAAAAATAATAGGCTAAAATAGGGTATATTTAACTAGTAGTTACTAGTATTAATACTAGTAGCTTTTAAAAAAGTAATTAAAAAATACTTTAAAAATAGTTAAAAATTTTTATATTTTATTATTAGGATTAGCTTCCTGGGCTTAATTATACTTTTAAAAAATATTTTATTTTTATTTATTAAAAAAGCCTAATTAATTTATAAAAACTTTTTTAACAGCTAGCTAAAGTAAAGGCGTTAATACTAATAAATTAATAAGTATATTAATTATAAGATTATTAGGGGGATTATTAGTTAAAGCTATAATAAAGTAATTTAAAGTATTATAAAATTACTTTTTTTAAAATATTAATAAGGTATAAAATAAAATTTATTAAAAATATAAGGTAGGCTAAGGGTTTTAATTAAGCAAGCTTGGCTTACTTACCTTAGCTTAATTAAGCTGCGGTCAGCTGCAGACGGGGTGGGCCGACCTGTATTCACGGGGAGGGAGTAGTAGATGCACCCCATCGGCCAGAGCAGCGTCGAGTAACAGGCTTTGAAGCGGTTCCACCTAAAAACCGCCTTGGACTAAGCAACATAACGCACCATACAGCTTCTTTTCTTCATATGATGCGGAGTAGCTTGCGGACCCCGGCGGCCCGGCCAATATATGAGACCGATAGCTGAGACGGGACCTGGGAAGATGGAGATTATAAATGATAGTCGCGGGCTCTGGCCAACTTTCCAGCCAACCTGACCAGGATATAAAAACTGGAAAGCATACAGTATACAAAGATGACACATATCGATATCCAGATTACCAACGGTTCCCCGGAGTCTGTTGAGACTCGGCTTTTTATCAATGGCGAGGTACGGCCAGCGATTGCCTCCTTTTGTTGCGATGTCAGTCCGTTGACGCATAGCTTTAATGAGCATAGTTCCGGCCCTCGTCAGACGGGAAAACATTCAGCTTGATCAACCCATTCACACAGCAGTCCGTAGCAGAAGGTTCGTAAGCAGGGATGATACATGTCGACGAGAAAACACTAAACTGACCCACTGCAACAGTTTCCCAAGCCACTGAAGAAGACACCAACAATGCCGTCGCTGCGGCCAAGGCAGCGTTCCCGGCTTGGAGAGACCTCTCGCCCGCCCAAAGGGGCGCTTACCTTCACAAACTGGCTGCTCTGATCCGCGAAAATAACGATGAATTTGCGCGGCTGGAGGCCTTGTCTACTGGAAAGCCTGTCTCGCGGTACTTTGATGCTACCGTTGGCGCCGACACCTTCTCATACTTCGCTGAGGCGGGATGGACGGTCCAGGGAACCTCCAGTTTGAACACCCCCGGCCACTTAAACATGACTGTTAAGCAGCCGTATGGCGTCGTTGCTTGCATTATTCCGTGGAACGTGCCCATGGCATTTTTCGCCTTCAAGATTGCCCCTGCTCTGGCAGCTGGAAACACGGTCGTCTTGAAGAGCAGTGAGAAGGCGCCTTTGACTGTTAGGCTTCCATCGCCCCTATGCGGTTCGCTTTAGCTAACGCGCGCAGTCCGCCCTCGCAGCCAAATTAATCGCCGAAGTCGGCTTCCCTCCCGGCGTAATCAACATCCTCTCTGGCTTCGGTACACCCGCCGGTAGCACGCTAGCCTCGCACATGGACGTGCGCTGCCTCACCTTCACCGGCTCCTCGTTCACCGGCCAGCGCATCCAAGCCGCAGCCGCCGCGTCGAACATGAAGATCGTGCACATGGAGCTCGGCGGCAAATCACCCGCCTTGATCTTCGAAGACGCGGATCTGGAAAACGCCGCGGCGGCAACCCAGTTCAGCATCCAGTGCTTGAGCGGCCAGACCTGCATGGCGAACTCGCGCATCTACGTCCAGGAGTCTGTGGCTGAGAAGTTCTTGGCACTCTTCAAGGAAAAGTTCGGTGGTGCGAGCCTTGGAAACCCGCTTGATGAGGCTACGACGCACGGACCCCAGGTTGACGAGCTGCAGTATGAGCGTGTTAAGTCATATATCGGTATTGGTGAGCAGGACGGCAAGCTCACTCTGGGCGGTGACGCGAAGGATGGGTACTTCATCAAGCCGACTGTCTTCGAGAACGTCCCTGAGGATTCGAGGATCGTGAAAGAGGAGGTCTTTGGTCCCGTCGTTGTGATCAATACCTTCAAGACGGAGGAGGAGGCTATTGAGAAGGCTAACGCCACGGAGTTTGGTCTCTATGCTTCTGTCTTCACGAAGGATTTAGACCGCGCTGTGCGTGCTTCCAAGCTGTTGGAGGCTGGTACTGTTGGCGTTAACACTACGAGCCCTAATGTCGCCAAGGACATGCCGTTTGGTGGGTACAAGATGAGCGGTATTGGCCGCGAGGGCTTCATGCACAGTCTTGACAACTTCCTGGAAACCAAGACGATCTTGATCAAGATGAGCTCTTGAAAAACCAAGCTCAGGAGACAGAAACGTGGGATGGAGGAGGATATGACGGGACCGTATTGGCTACAACACGGCTTTAATTCGACCATAACCAGACTTTAGCGGAATGTTTATTTTTGCATAGAATGCCATTGCATATTGGTTATCAGATAATCCCTTGCAAGGTTGAGACAAGGATAGCATATACATATAGTGGTGGAGTTTGTCGATATGTCGGAGCCCTGGACGAAGAAGTCGGCAACAAAGTCGACGAAGGGGCCGCTGTCGCTGCAAACTATGAGCTTTTCCTAGTTGCCTCAACATTCACATTGTACCCACTCTTAGAGTCATAAGGGAAAGGGTTTGTGTAGTTATAGGTCGGCTCGGTCCCAGCGTAGGTCTGCTTGACGATTTCAAGAATTCCATGACCAGCCGAGCAGTCACCGTCTATCAGCGGGTTCGGCCATACCGGCGAGTGCTCGGACAAATCTCCATTTGACAGAGGCCCTGGATATGTTTGGTTGAGTCTCAGGTTCGTGGTGTCAACGTCATAATTGACATAGCCGGTTTTGTTGGCTACGATCTCGAGGATATTAGCTCCACAGTCCCAGCGTCCTAGAGATGGAAGGCCCCAATTGGCCGAAACAGACGCAATGACCGAGTAATGGGTGTAGAAGGTATTATCTTCAGTGCCGTGCAGGTTCTCTGGGACGGCACCTCCCAGAAGAATGCTAAAAATGCGGTTGGTCTTGCTGTATGTCTTATCCTCATCGAAGGTGATGAGGATAAGGGTATTGTTCATAAAGTATTCATTTTCAAGCAGAGGCGAGATCCAGCCGCGTAGCCAGTTTGCGGCAAAGGTGATGTTAGTGTCGTGGGCGTCGTTGGTCATATTTGGAGTGAAAAAAGCCCACTGGGGAAGTTTTTCGTTAGCGAGATCAGCATCGAAGTGTGTAAAGTTTTTGATCTGGCGCCCGCGCATGGTGTTCTCGGTGACCGAGTCGTATAGAATGAGTGGATTGTGCTTGCGCACGTAATCATCGTGGAAGGTCTCTTGATTTGAGTAGTTGAATCCTTGGAATCCCGGGTAGGGCATGTGTTCCTGGTACTCGCCCCATGCGATGTACTTGGTGTCAAGAATATCGACAATGGTCGAGACGTTAGCTGGAATCCGTTGGAAATCATCATTGTCCATGCCAAATGTGTCGCCTCCTGCTGCTGCGCAGTAGTTTGGTTCTGAAGGATGTGTAAGAGCGTAGAAGTTCGTGCTGTCCAGTCAGAACTATAGCAGTCGCAATACACATTGGACAGATTACTCACAGAGCTATCCCTTGTGTTGCCAGCCACTGCAGATTCTTGTCCGCCGCGGCATTCTCGTAATCCTATCGAGGCGAAACATTATTCCTCGAGGGTCAACTATAGTGAGCACAGCGGACCTACAATGTTTTCGAACCAGACCTGGAAAATCCGGTCGAAGGCGAGACCCTCGACATTAGAAACTGGGGAATACGGCATGACAGTGGCTGCACTGGCGGCTATGTCTGATAAGGAGGGTTCAGTTGTCGTCACAGTCCGAGCGAGGGTCGAAGCGATAGTCCCTAGGACAGTCGCAAGTGAGGACTTCATTGTGAATAATTCCCAGAGCATTGAGGGGTCTGGATGTTCGCGGATTCTGGAGAGACAGTCTGAGGTTGGTTGCTTATAGAGCGCAGCAAAGGGAAATTGTTGGTCACCAGCAGATGTCAGGGTTACACCCACTACTGCCGCACCCTCGTGTTAAGTATGCAACACCTGTCATCCAGGTCATACTCTCCCCTCACCTGCAACCCCTCATTAGATCTATGCTAGTGTGATAGGGCGAAGATCAGCAGGTATCGGAGAGTGGCCTTTGGAGCACCTTGCGGGCCACCCTACACTTCTTGGGAAAGCTTAACAAGCACTCATTCATGCACGTGGCTCAAGTCAACCATGCTCAACGCAGGCAGGCCTTTGCTGGATCGGATTGTTCGCATACTCCGCACACACACTGAGCTCGGCATCGTTTACTATAATAATACTGCACCAGTGCTACAAGCTTAAGGGAACTAATGGTGGACGATATGGGGTCCAGCGTTGAGTGGCTTAGTAAGCAAGGATTAGTGAGCATCGAGACAGTTCAGATCACGTGCGTGGATAGTCCGGCACCAACCTCGGCTGCGGGCGATCTGGGGAAAGCATGGACCTGGTCCCGACAGGTAACTTCCCCCCTAGGTGCTCCCTACCAGCAGGCTGGGCTTTCAATTTGACCGCACAATGATAAGACGATGAGCTCGACGAACTTTGCCGCTGCTCAGCAGCGCGTCCTTGAACGCCGTCGACGACGCGAGACCGAAGCCCAGAACCGACTCGCCGAACAACAACGAACCTCCGTCGCGAATCATCCCGCATTGCAACGACTTCCCTATCCCTTGAATACCCTACCACAATCAGGCTTCTCAATATGGAACGCGATCAGAGGTCGCGAAGGCACGAGGCCTGCCTTCCGTGTTGGCCAGGTTGACGCGGAATTGTTGGATGAGGAGTTGCTCGGCCTGCTGAAGGGACAGGTTGGGGATGCGCTCAAATACTTCGGAGTAGGCTTCACGCGACTGTTTCGCCTGATAAATGCTTACTTGATTCTCTAGCCGCATCTGCGCGATGATTGGTCCAACGAAATTCAACTCGTTCTCCGCGCGATTCTCTTCAAGCTCTCAATATGGGACCACGACGCTTCATACGGCGCCGCTCTCCAAAGCCTCAAATACATCGACAGCCGCAGCAAAGGCCCCGTGCACTCAACGCCTACAAAGCTCCAAAAATCTCTATACGGCCTCTTAACTGTCGGCGGTCGCTACGCATGGGACAAATGGGAGAATTGGCTCATCGCCCAAGAAGGCGGCTACGAGGAACCATCACAGGAAGTCCGGTCACTATCCCGGTTAACTAACATCTTCTCCACATCACACTCCATCGCAGCCTTTATCTCTTTTCTTGTCTTCCTCGTAAACGGTCGCTATCGAACACTAATTGACCGTCTCCTCCGCATGCGCCTTACACCCCCCTCCGCCCAAGCCAGCCGCGAGGTCTCCTTCGAATACCTAAACCGCCAACTAGTGTGGCACGCCTTCACTGAGTTCCTCCTATTTCTTCTCCCTCTCGTCGGCATCAGCCGCTGGCGCCGCTGGATCTCCCGCGCATGGCGCAAAACGATCTCCGCAATCCGATCAACAAGCGTTGACGAAGACGAAGACTCCGAAAAACAAGGCGAACTCGCATTCCTCCCCGAACGTACCTGCGCAATCTGCTACAAAGCCAATAATGACGCGACGACAGAAAGCGAAATCATGGCGTCTGCCTCAGCGGGAGCAGGGGGGATCATCGGCTCCGCACAGACTGACATCACGAACCCCTACGAAACGATACCCTGCGGTTGTATCTACTGCTTTGTTTGTATTGTCCAGAAACTTGAAGGCGAGGAGGGTGAGGGTTGGGTTTGTCTCAGGTGCGGAGAGCTTGTCAAAAAGTGCAAGCCATGGAATGGCGATGTCCTTGAGGAAGAGACAAAACGGAGGTCATCCTCGGGGAAGATTGTTGGGTTTGCTGTAGATGATAACGCTCCCTCCGAGCAAGAACAGGTGCCTGTGGGTGAGAACCCCGCTGGTGCCGAGACAGCATGATTACATATACCCAGAGCGTTTCAGGAATTTATACCTACTTTATATATCCAGCGTCGTTTTGAAACTATACCTATCCTAGCCTTTCTGTATTCAGAAATGATAATGATAAAGATAAAGCAAACACCGGTTCGCATGAGACTACCATAAAATCGACCACGGACTGAAATGGAGCTGGCGACCACGCTACGATACGATTAATTATATGTATCTACGCCCGCTTGTCATACTTGGAATAGAAACACCACCGCAACACGTCTTTTACTACTTACAGGTAGTATCCACTAGCAGAAGTACCCCTAAAGCCTCATAGGGTTGGGGCGGCGATTGATAGCTTGCTGGCCCAGGTGGAAATTGTATGGCCAGGGTCAGAGGTAAAGAAGGCCAGCCCTAGGTAGGGGTTCAACTGCACATGGTCTGTTTATGTATACTACCAGTAGGGTCCTACAGCTTCAACCGAACTGGTTCTATTAGTGTAAAGTAAAGGATAATTGTCAGTTGTAAGAAAACACGCTGTCTAATAAAACACAAAATGCAAAACACCACTCCAGTCAAACTACTGTACAACAGTCTATAGGTAACATAAGCAAGGCAAGGCAAGGAAGGTATCATCATGACTCGTGAAAAACAGTATAATACGCAATGGTATCGAACGCCAAAACCCAGAAAATAATAAGACAAAAGTAATTGGGAAAGGTCCCGAAAGCATGGCATCAAAGCGTCGGCGCCCTCTTCAGGCCAACGCAATATCGCACAAACAATGTATCAATAAAATGGCCGTGCCGGATTCCCGGCGGACGGCGTTTCTCGAATTCGTCGATGGCTTCTTGGACTCCAAATCCGCATCGTTCGATTAGATAGCTAACGATCAAGAAGCCGGTTCGGTTGAAGCCGTAGTGACAGTGGACACCAACCACGGGCCGTAATCGGGATGGGTCATCGGATTTCTCTATCTTCTCCGTGATTTCGTTCTGCAGGCGATCGACTAAAGCAATGAAATCGCGGACCTCATCTGGCGTTGGGGGTATTTTGGAGACGGTCGGATATTTTTGGTAATGGATACCGCCGGCCTCCAGGGAAGCTGGATTGTATACGGGGCTCTCGTGGCTGATGTCGATAACACAATATATGTTGTCGCGCTGCGCCTGAGAGAAAAGAACCGGATTGTGTTCCTCATCGACTTCGCGCAGCATCTTGAGCGCCACGAATGTGTTGGCAATCCGCTCAGAGACCGGCGGGACCTTCTTCCATTTCGCCAAGTTCTTGACATCCCATTTTCCGGACGTGTTCAGGTGCTGGAGTTGCCACCCGAGGTTCAGCCTGTGGTCGGCATGTTGGGCGACAAAATCCTGGATGATTCCCGCAAGCGTGCGGTATGTTGCACGGTCATATAACAAGGCATGGGACGCAGGTGCCGGAAGGACGACAGTCTTTACGGAACGTTTGGTTTGGACAGATCCATTGGATCCGACCATGGACTTCTCGTCTTGCTCTGGCTTAATACCGAACTTTTCCTCGTGGGCCAGGGAGTCAGGAGATTCCGAGGTCTGCGCAGGAAGTCTAGAGTCGGGAACAGTGGCGCTGCCGTCAGCACCTTCATTGACGGTCTTCTCTGTATCGCCAAAAGCTCTCAGAAGCTTTCGGAGTTCAGCAGGCTTGGTCACTGCATCCGATTCTCCGCCAACAAGCAAAACAGGTGTCTGGACACCAGCCCAAACTTCCTCTCCAGGAAGACCACCGACCGGTTTACCGTTAGAATATGAAGGAAGAGTTCCCCAAGCCATACGCCTCCAGACCGGCGTCTTGCTTTGTTTGTTGTACCGAATTTGAAGGCCGCGAGTCTCGTCATCGGCATCCGCGCCGACAAGCCGGGTAACGCTACTGCTGTAAAGGCCTCCGCGCCTATCCCATTGTCGCCAGAGGTCAAAGACAGGCCCAGGTATATACAGCAAACGGCGATAGGACGAAACTTCTTTGGGTGAAGGTGGTGACGCGCGAGGACAGATGGCCACGAGGCCAATGATATCATCCTTCAAGTCATGCCTGAGAGGTGAAGTTGAAGATGTTAGCAATGCTGACAGCGAACAGCCTAGACTGTGCGCAATCAAGACCACTTTCTGGCCCGCTTCCTTATCACGTTGTTTATCAATGGCTGTGGCAAGCAACTCCGCTAGAGCTTCGACCGTGTACGCATCCCACGAGGTAGGCGCAAAAGATGACAGCCCGCAACCGGGCAAGTCAATTCCGAAGCAAGGACCGACGTTTGAGAGGCTGGTAAGGAGATGGTTGAACTGCGCCAGTGAGCCTCCTAAGCCGTGTACAAATACCAACAGTGGGATCGGCGACGGCTTAGTTGGGAATTTATCCATCTGAGGATGTGGGCGGTAAAACGTCCGTATTGATGGGTACTCGGCGACGGAGGTGGTATAGGAGAGATATGTTGAATGCTTCTTCAATAGACCAGGGTCGGTATTGACCGCTGAGCATTGATCAGCATCGCCTGATGAGTTGCTCGAGGTATGATTACCATTCTGCGACTCGCTACCCTTCTGGGGTGCATCCTGGCTTGGGCGACTTTCGGCATGTTGCCATGACCCCGAACTCTCGTAACCGTCTTCGTCGGACGAGGTCACCGTGCCAGCGGATCCCTTGTGAGCATCCCTCTGAGAATGGCGAATACGTCGTTTCTTCATCGACCTAGAAGAACTTCCGCGCTGCAGGAGCGAAGCCAGCAATCCGCAGCCCACCATCATGACAGCGCAGGCGGCCAAGAAAACTATCTCGCCCTGGTTCACTGTCGGGTCCGAATCAAATGCATGAAAGGAGAAGGTAGATGCAACGAAAGGGGTTATCTCCAAGAGAGTGCAAGAGATATGACAACGAAGCAGTCGCAGGATACTAGTGTCAAGTAACCCTAAACGGGGACCGGGTGGAACAGGTAAGCTAGCATTGCGGGAGTTCATATTGGCATTTGCTTCGGTCCGGACGTTTATATAAAGTTGCGATCTAGCCCAAAGGACAACTGTTCCCCCCACTTCTCAAGGGGCCGGTCATGCAACCACACAGGGGGCGACGAGGATCCGTTCTGGAATGCGAATCGAACTCTCCACGAGACCGAACGGCGAGAGCTCTTTGGAGGAAAGGTCCGGTTAGGAGATAGTGAGGCGACAAGGCGGGTCCTTCAAGGAGAACGAGACGCTAGGGGGAATGATAGATCCTAGCTCTGGCTGCTCCGTACGTTGATAGGGACCTGGGCCAATGAGTGGCTCGGATGCAGCACGTTGACCGTCCAGTTGGGTCGGAACGCTTGCGGAGGGCTTATGAAGTTCCACTCGGAGTCTTGGACACTGGCCAAAACTTAAAGGCGCTCTATGAAGAGGTATGATGTATCGCTGGGCTGAACTGAGCTCGCAGGAGGTTTCCGACGGTGGAACAGCGGGTGTGACTCAATTTGGGACCTGGTCTGGACATCCGATATAAAGATTCTGTAATCGCCGATAGCTTGTTAGCAATACTGCCAAAGTATTTGGACGTTGTCCGCTCATAGGCGCATACTGGTTGTATTAGAAAAAGCAATGCGACAGGTTGAAGGCTGCTAATGAGCGACTGTCTTCCGCAGTACGGAGTAGATCCCCAGAATCAAGCGCGACAAAGAACCGTGCTGTGCGACGTGCGACAGTCAACTACCCAACCAGAGCTGGGCAATCAAGCTCATGAGACCCCTTGCTGACAGTGCCACAGAGGGAGTAGAGAGAGTGAAAAGCTAAGCCAGTCACAGCCATCGAAGCAACATCGTGAGTAAAGCGCCGACCCTGGTCCGGGAAACAGCAACAAAGAGTAAAAAACAAAGCGATGTGGGCCACCGCCGATGACTCAGCCCGCCCGTATGGTGCATGACCAAATTGTTTCTGCTTGACGATCAACAGTTTCAGACCTAGATGATCGACTGGCAGTCGGTGAGCTGGGAGATACTCGGCTTCGAGCTTGTCATATGATCTTCTAGAAGTTATCCTTAGCTTGAAGGGAAAAGGGGCGAAATACCCCCTATGGCGCATTCCATCGTAAATTCAAAACGAGCCCGGAACATGGAGCGGTAATTAATGATGTCATCGCTGTTTATCTACAATCATTGTTCAACAACCCATAACCTTGCTACAATAATAATTGTAGTAAACCTACTTGAAGGTATGGTGCGTCTTGAGGAACCATGAATAACCTCTATCTATCTTACAGCGATTCATATCCGCCAATGTGTCGATGAAAATACTTTGACCATTGCTGTTTTACAATCCGGACCACCATGACGATCTCTAGCCTCTAGCTAATCTGGTGCAGGCTCTTATATCCCAGAAGCTAGGATTTCAAGCCAATCAGTTGATCTCAAGGCAAAGACAATCCATATTTATATGGCTGTAAAAGGTATATAAATCCTGCTGAATCTTTGATGAAGCGCTCAATAGTCCAAATAATTGGCCTCAAAATAGATCTGTCATAGCGCCATGCGAAGCATCCCCAACTAGCCGGGCATATTTCGCAAGTACACCACGTGTCACAGTAGGAGCCGGTGGCTTCCATTCCTTCAGCCGCCGTTGAATCTCCTCATCCGAAACATCCATGCTGAGCTCGTTGTTCTCAGCGTTGATGGTGACCAAATCTCCGTCGCGGACTACAGCGATGGGTCCTCCAACTGCTGCCTCTGGCACGATATGTCCGACGATGAAGCCATGAGAGGCACCGGAGTACCGACCATCAGTAATCAGCGCCACGTTGGCGAGTTTCGCGCCCATAAGAGCCGCACTAGCTTTGAGCTGTTCCGGCATGCCTGGTCCTCCTTTAGGACCTTCGTAGCGAACAATTATCACCAAGTTCTCTCCGCGGGGGATCTTTCCATAAGTCAACGCGTCGTTGAGCTGGTACTCCTTGTCAAAGACGCGTGCCTTTCCGGTAAACTTGGTTCCTTCTTTGCCTGTGATCTTGGCCACGGCGCCACCCGGAGCAAGGTTACCCTTCAGGATCTGGAGGTGGCCCGTGGGCTTGATGGGGTTGTCTAAAGGTCGGATGATGACCTGGTCGTCGGGCAATGACGGAAATGAGGCAACGTTTTCAGCTAAAGTCTTGCCGGTAACGGTAGGAATATCGCCATCAATCAGGCCAGCTGCAATCAACAGCTTATGAACGGAGGGAATGCCGCCAATCTCGTAGAGGTCGGCCATGAAGTATTTCCCACTTGGGGAAAGGTCTGCAATGAATGGAATCTTATTGCTGACTCTTTGAATGTCATCCAAAGTGAGGTCAACGCCTGCGGTTCGGGCCATGGCCAGGAAATGCAGCACGCCGTTGGTGCTGCCTCCCAAGGCCATAGTCATGACGAGGGCGTTCTCAAAGGACCTCTTGGTAAGTAGGTCGCGCGGACGAATATTCTTCTCCAGACAGGTCTTTATAGCATCAGCTGCCTTGACACACTCTCGCATCTTGGTTGGTGATGAAGCAGGAGTTGATGATGACCCAGGAAGAGACAGTCCCATGGATTCAATAGCGGTCGCCATTGTGTTTGCGGTAAACATGCCTCCACAGGCACCTGCGCTGGGGCAGGCGTGCCTTTCTAGGTCATCCATGATTTCGTCCTTTGTCTGGCTAGTATCACCTCCGTCGTCGGGTTGGCGCAGCGTGTCGTAGGCGTAAGCACCGGCAGCCTCGAAACAAGAGCCAACACTAATGTTCTTCCGGAGTGACTGAGAGTAACCCTTCTGGATCGTACCACCGTAAATCATAAGGGATGGTCGGTTGTGCCTGGCCATACCCATTACAACACCTGGCATGTTCTTATCACAGCCCGGTATAGCTATGCAAGCATCGTGATATTGAGCGCATGTAACGGTTTCGACACTGTCGGCGATAATCTCACGGGATTGAAGCGAAAACCTCATTCCTGCGCTATAGTTAGGACGAAGTTCCTTATGATAGTACCGCACAAGTGTAGTCTAGCACCAATGCATACCTTCACTGCCCATGGAGATAGCATCTGAAACTCCAATAGTATTATATTGCCAGCCGAGCATTCCTCGGTCAACCACAGCCTTCTTAGCAGTCGTCGCAAGGTCCAGGAGATGCATATTGCAAGGGTTTCCCTCCCACCAAACGCCTGCTATTCCGACGTGGGGGCTTTTTGCCATAGATTCCTTGTCGGGAACGCCAGCAGCATAGAGCATGGCCTAATTGATCCATGAGAGTCAGTTGGTGGATGCATGTACAAGGTACAGTGTCCGACTCACCTTTGCACCGGGGAAGTCATGGCCACGAGTGATGTGTGTAGAGTGCCGATTTAAGGCGAGGGTTCCGTCTGCATGCTTTGCATCGCTTGGGAGGACGGGGAACTCGATATATTTGGGTTCCTGGAGGGGAGGGTTGTTTGTAGGTTTCGTGGGATCCATTGCGGGGTAACCAGAAGTAGGAACGCTCGGATTTGTCGTTACAAGTCAATGGACTTAGAGGACGAGCTGCGAGTTATATAGGAAGGTGGGAAAGCTCTGCCAGCTCGAGATCAAGCCACGAAGCTCGGGCAATGTGTGGGATCGGCATCGGAGCCCCTCCAGAGTCCAGAGTCCAGGCCTCCACAGTCGGACTTGAGTCCGTTGCGGGGAAGCAGTCAGCCAATTGCCCGCCCTCTGATTAGCTGTTGCTACTTATCCATGCAGAGTATACCTCACCCATATTGCGAAGGCAGAAAGACCCATTGTAGATACTCCGCGATTGACTTGCAATGAATAATCGGCAGAGCGACTGGAATTTCTCACTCGGAATTCCACTCGGCTCCCCAGGCCCCCGTGACGGCCCTCTTGAGGACGATGGCCAACTCAGAAAAGAGCACCTACACTACTTTGAACACAAGTAGCATCAGGAGCCTGTAATCTGAGAGATTCTGACACGGCGCTAATGATGTTTTAGAACTGCGAATAGACCAAGCAATCAGCGTACCGCTAAGAGGCAGAAGCGCCTTGATCCTGGTACAGCCTCACAGTAAGATATTTTGGGACGCAAAACCACATTCACTGGCCATGATAACTTCTGTAGGGTTGGATTCTAGCGCGCGCTTCCACTTGTCCTTAGACGTAGCCTGTAAATTGCTTCAGAAATCAGTATTTAAGCCATTTGCGTTGTGATCTGGCGTCCTCATCCTCCAGCCCACAGCTTTCCAACCGAATAAAGGCCTTTTTACAGAAGCTCCAGTTAGACAGTATCCGGTGGTATTCGTCCAGAATTCTCTTTTTCCAGCGTGTCTGGAAACTCTCCCGCCCTATCAAGACTTTGAGCAGGTTACTAGCATGGTCGCCAACAAGAAGCGACTGTACGTCGCTCTCTATCCTAGCGGCATTCCCAATAACGAAGAGCGAAAGTAGGCGACCACTTATGCTATTCTAAGCTTTTCACATAGCAGACGCTAACGACTATCACAGGTATCATTGGGGTTTCCTAGTCGGGCCTAAGATGGAGGGTGGCGGCGACGTGCCAGGCAAGCGATATCATGTCAAAAACAACCCAGTCAAAGGCTGGGAGTATCAGGAGGTCAATCTGCCAGATATTCGGACCACAACCACCTTACTCGCACGCATTTTGATTGCGAAGATTGAGGATGAAGAGCGTCTCGTCGCTATCATTCGAAGTATACCTGTCGTACAGAACGATCCAGATTGGAGATGTCGTACGTGGCTCGCACATGCCTTAGCAGCGATGACGAAAGACGGCAAAGCTGTAGGGACGTCAGAGCTAGATTGGCATAAGATTGAAGCACTGCCAGACGATATGTTGCAGATAAAACGTCCGCTGGTCGTTACGAAAGCGCGGCAAATCTTGCGGGACCCAGACCAACTTGGGACATGCTTGCGAATAAGCAAATCGTGCCTTGATTGCAGCTATGAAGATATCAGTGCAGTAAGGCGTCTCGTCGCTTGGACCAGTTGGGCCTGGTTGTAGTGAGCAGTCGCATGCCTATTGCGAGAGCACGATGTCTGTCCGCTTGTAATCGATTTCATGTTTTCGATTTCAGAAATCTCCCCACCACCTGTGCCGAACCTTCTCCATCCCCAATTCAGCAGGAAATTGGTCGAGAACCTCGCAAACTCGGTCTCGCCATTCTGTTCTTGTAGTGTTGCCGAGCCAAACAGACGTGTACTCCCAGTAGTGGGGATACCAGCCCGAAAACTCCCAGTCGATGATACTTATAATCTTGCCATCCCGTACTAGGACGTTAGAAGGGTTCAGGTCTCCATGCGTGAATACTGGTAGAGGCCATAGCCCATCCTGTTTGAGGGCCATCTCTTTAATCTCTTCCCAGTCTTGTTCGTCGCCCCAAGTTGAGTGTTCCGCTGGTTGCAAATAGTCCCTCAGCCAGAGGTGGAACTCATTGACGGACTTGAAAGGACCGAATCGTGGGCGAGACCTAGGTATGCGCGAATCGCGAAGCGAGCCACCCACGCAGCTGCTGACTCCATTGCCCTTGGGTTTGAGAGATCGCAGCTCTTTAATCATGCGCTGTAGGTCAATTAACAATTGTTGACGAGATTCCTCCGTTAGCTTTGCCCAGGCATTTGGGGCTTCATCGCCTCGCATCCGTTCCATGACGATATAAGCACGATTCTTCCGAACAAAAGAGCAATAAACCTTGGGGACAGGAATGGATGTATGCTCTGAGACAAACTTCATAGTTGCCGCTTCGGTTAAGTGGACCCAGGGATCCGTCTTGACAACCTTATGAGGCGATATACGCAAGCAAGAGCCACTGCGCGAGTAGAGCCTCGCGGTAGTCTTCAGAGCCAGGAGCGTCATGAAGCGGTTGATGGCGGTATTGTTAATCGCTAAACCTTCAGTGCCCTTATGTTGGGTCGCCATCCCATCTGGAGGGGGCACATAAGACAACATCTTGCTATGTTGATCTGGTCAATGTCAAAGCTCCTGGACTGAAAGATGAGTTGCACAACAAACGCTAGTGGCTGGCTTATTCTGCTTAGTAATTGTGACCCGACCTGTGGCTGCCTCAGGCGACACTCTACTTAGGGTACGGCTAGACCCGAACAGGCTAAGCGAAGCGCCCACAACCAACCGAGCGGCCGCCATCCAACTCCAATTGTGTGCGAGTGAAATTTCGACTCTCAACGACGACGACAACCGACGACCCATCCCTCTCACCTCGCCCTTCAACTCCCCGTACACCTTCACTTCGAGGTCACAAGTCGCCAAAATGGGTGGTGTCACCGTTCGCGATGTGGACGTAAGTTGTCACTTTACCTGTCCTTCTGCACCTGCACCTTTACCTGGCAACGGCATGGCATCTGGCATCAAGAGGCGGACGCAACGCAGTCGACCGGTACGATGAGCACGGACGGAGGAAATATACTGGATTCGCGGGCGACAAAATACTATGGGCGGAAACTTTGATGGCCGAATTCTTCGAGACGGATTTCGAATGTGGATTACGATTCGATCGGCGACTGCGACTGCGATGCGAATACAAACACTGAAATTGAATGGATGGAATATGCACAGAATCAAACGTTGCCAGGGGAGGAAGGGTCATACAGAAGGGCTGAATTGTCGACGGTCGAATCGTGCTGATATCTTCGTTACAGGCGCAAAAGTTCATTGTGGCTTACGCCGCTTTCCTGAAGCGTCAGGGAAAGCTCCCCATCCCTGGTTCGTCATCTTTTCTACGGCATATATCAGATTCGACATAGCTAATGCGACCGCGTAGGTTGGGTTGACACTGTCAAGACCTCCGCCTCCAACGAGCTCCCTCCCCAGGACGCCGACTGGTACTACGTCCGCGCTGCCGCCGTCGCCCGTCACATCTACCTCCGCAAGACCGTCGGTGTTGGCCGCCTCCGCAAGGTTCACGGCTCTACCAAGAACCGTGGCTCCCGCCCCGCCCACCACGTCGACGCCTCCGGTGCCGTCGACCGCAAGGTCCTCCAGTCCCTTGAGAAGATCGGTGTCCTCGAGCAGGACGAGGACAAGGGTGGCCGCCGCATCACACAGTCTGGTCAGCGTGATCTTGACCGTATCGCCAAGACCACCGTTGACGAGGAGGAGGAGGATGACGAGTAAATTAGTGTCGGATTCTAAACTAATGAAAAAGTCCTGACGTTTTACCTTCCTCCACTTCTTACTTCTCCACCTATATCCACGGGATGAACTCGACTTGAGGACCAGGTGAAACGGGGCTGGCTCTGGCACAAGGGACGGCGAACGGAGCGGGTTGATCGGATGAGAGGAATGGAATGAACTGAGTTCACATTTCTTATGTTTCATATTCCCATGTTCAATTGAGGCACTATACAGCCTACACCTACACAGTCCACAGTCCTGCGTCACTCTCAGTTGAGAATAGATCATGCGTAACGATACCCTGGCTCCTGCTCTATTTACAGTACTCGACATATCCAACATATTCTTAAGCCCGCCGCAACCGACATCTTCTAATTGACGGTCCCCAATCTATCGTACTCCATACCTACCAGACTTAGCCCCGCACCAGCCTTATCTATCCCATTCCCATCTATTTCTTCCCCGACTGAGCCGAGGGATCCTACATTCGTCCATTAGCACCTCCGCAGTCCGCACCTCCCCTCCATCCATACGTATCCACCCCAAGTAAAGAGGAAAGGGAGAAAACCCACCAAATAAACCTGATAGAACCTCATCCTCATCCCCTCACTAAAGTCAAACACCACCCGCCCGGCCCACTGCACCTCCGTCGGCTCCCCCTCGGGGTTATTCCTAAGCACATACTCCACCGTCCCGTAGAGCATGAGCTCGTCCTCGCCGCCAAAGAACACCTTCGTCGGCGTGTGCTTGCGCGATGCGACGTGTGTCCAGAGGCCGTGGCGGAGGGTGCGGATATCTGCGAGCATGTCAGTGTCAGTATACCTAAGTTCGAACCGAGGACTGGGTGCGAGTACCATCGGCGCCCTTGGCGGTCTTCGGGCCCATGATCAACGTCGCATCGGGCGTGAATGAGGCGACGTAGGCGTCGTGCTTGGACTCGGTGTCGCTGATGCCGTAGAAGGATTCCATGAAGGAGATCATGTCCGCGGCTTTTGCGGGTGAGAGGGTCGAGGAGGATGCTATGTTGTATGACATTTTGGCGGGTTGGTGTTGTTTCCGGTGCGGTGGGTTGATTATAATATTTGCTTAATGTTGTTTATTTGGTCTTTATGTACGTAGAGAGAAAATCAGTGTAGAAATGGTTGAGTGAAGCTGTGATGTCAAGTCAGATGTATGGAGACGTTTTCGGGCCGACATAGGGTCGCTATCCGATGAGATCGGATAAGGTGGGTTTCTTCCATTTTCAGCGGTTTAGGGCTTGGACGAGATACTTGATGGCATTGCTGGTTATTGTAGTTGGTTTAGACATAATATAACAAGAATCAAACCCTACGTAAGGCGGGTAAATCCATGGTCTCCTCGACGTGCGCCTGTATAGATCGAGATCGGATCGTGACCCAGCGTCTTGCTGTATATACCGTGACAAACACTCTGGGGTCAATGCTTACAGTTGCTGAGGCATATAAATGATCATTGATAGTTGACAAAAGTCAAAGAGCTGGTTTGCGTAATTGGCTGTGTTCGGAGAGAAGTACTCGATGGCGAACGGTCGAGACGAAGCTGAACGCAGAACCCTTGGATTGATTACCCTGCTTGTGACGAAACGCCATGCGCTATACGATTTGTGAATACTATAACAGCTGTTACACCACGCCCTGACGAGCCTGGTAATCTTATATATGCTTTTAGTAGTTCAGGCAACAGCGGGGTGGTGATACTTCGGGTGCAGGATGTCATAATCGGGACGGACGGTATGGCTTCAGCCAGCTGTTGGTTTAACTAGCAGTAGATCAACGTAGCATACTTGACGGATACTGTGCGCAAACAAGCCCTCCGAGCCTATGCTGAGCTGGATTGTCGGATTGAGGGCTAGGAATCAGTACCTCGGCGAGTCGGCATTGATATCAACCGAGCTCATATCTGCTAACATAGTCGGGTTAGAAATAATTTCTCCAACAACACCGCGGATGATGACCCCCGACGACTCGCAAGCAAGAACGGGGAGCGCGGAGCTCAATACTGCACAGTCTGCGTGAGGTCTATGTGTAAAAAAAACATGATAAGTATTTTGCTCGAGTCCAGGGCGTATACGGACCGGCCACTGCATTCAATGACGGCCTGCTCAACGGCTACCGACATAAACGCCGTTGAGTCCTCGGTGGCCTTCGCCGAGCAGGCACAGCTGCCATTGTGTAACAGGGGCGGAGATTATGAGTTGACTCAGATGCATCAGCAAGGCTGGTTCCCGTTAGACAGCTGTATAATCGAAGTGGAAGGTCCGTGCTATGATCCGGGCCCGAGAGAATGTGGTTCTCGCTCAGTGGGAGAAGTATTTGCTGCGATGGCCCTGTAAGGGTGAAGAGGAATGGACACCCACTTCTGCAGGGCCTCTCCAAATCGACGTTACCCCTCATCGTTTGTTGATCACACTGAACAGCAAAGCATAAGCCGGGATCAATTGGTCGATCTGCATGGCACGCAGGCGAGTGCCTGGGTTCGGCTGATCATCGCTCTAGACTTCTCCGGATCCGGAAGACCGGGGTGGTTGGAATCTCGAGAGCGTGCTTCGAGTCTTTCGGTAACGTTGCACTTCGTGCATATGTAAACCTCGAGTCTTATTCTAAACTGGCTATACGAATGCTGTCGATGCGTGCCCCGCCCCCACGCCCGCGGAGTGGAAGCGTTATCAATGCAGTGGTCATGCCTCCAAGTGTCCAAGGGCCCTGGCGCAACCCGAGGAGCAGATAAACGAGGCAAGGAACGCGAAAAGGCACCAATAAGCGAGAAAGCGTCATCGGAGGCTTGGGGTTATGCTAAGCAGGCCTGGATTGCCGCATCCGTTACCCCGCTGTACGCACAGAGACATGATTGTACTCCGCACACTGTAAGTAACTGTATGTACATCGAGTGCTGTGTGTTGAAATCGCGGGGCATGATTGGACATGGCCGAATTGGTTGACCGGTGGCTAGAGTTAGTCTTTTTCGACAGGGTAATTTGACTATTCGACAGGGCTTTCTGAAGCGGAACCCCAATTGGGAACGGGTGCTGACATAATCAACCCGTTGCCGCTTCCTAATCGGGTTTAGCTTGGCGGCAGAATACTCCGCGCGGACACGCAGCGCTTCGAATTCCGACTTCTTATACAAAATTCAGTATTTAAACTGCAGGCCAAACATGCGTAAGTTCTAACTATTAAACTGGCACTTATACTAACCAATAAATAAGAGGCCTAGAATTCAATTACACCTAGCATTAACTCCGGAACTCCCACCGGAACAATACCTCCCCCGCGGCCCCGGCCACGGCCACCACCTCAACCTCCGCGAATTTCTCCTTGCTCCGCTTGTACTAGCTCCGGTGGCTTTAGTTCTTTATTCTCGCTATTACTACTAATAATAATAACTTCCCAATCGGGCGCTGGCGTGAGGCTATTCGCAGTGGCCTGCTGTTGGTTCTTAATAAAAATCACCACTAATTACATAAGGAGTTAAGACGTGGCCGACTTGGCTCGGGAAACGGAAAAACTATCTATCCAGACCGCTTCCTAATCGGGGTTCCGCTTCAGAAAGCCCTGTCGAATAGTCAAATTACCCTGTCGAAAAAGACTGACTCCGGTGGCTACCACGTCAATTTGAAATCGGACGTGAGGCACCTGCACCGCTGCGAGTTCAGATTCGTTGAGAATAGTGTGTTCCAGGAGACTGCCGGAGCAGGATGGGGAGAAGAGGGGCCCACGTGAAGCGTTTGGCGGGAGGTTGTCGTCTACCAAGATTCATCCAGAGCACGGGCTCGCAGAATGGAGCCCACTGGACTCCTGATGGCCAAAGTCTCGGAAGCTCTTATTCTACCGACGGTCCACCAAGGGGGGCCCCACCCATCGGTCAGTATTTAATACGTTCCAGTTTGTATGGTAGTAATCATACAATTCAGAACTGTACGCTGGCCTTGCTATGTTGGCCTCCCCCACGCCCGACCTGGTGTTAAAACTTATAGTAAACTCGCTAAGTTACGCTGGTACATTATATTGTATGAGAGATCACATAGAAATCGATGTACCTGTAGAACTTATAAGGTTCTCAATGAGGAAGAGTCAGAAACGAATAATTACAGGGGCGGTCAGACCGGTCTCGGCCAATTAGAAAGCAGTATTCGCGCCGATTTGGCAGAATTTAGACTTTCCAAAGAACTGCCATAAACACCATATAATTCAAATATATATCTTGTTGTCGGATATCCAGTATTCACTAAAATAGTAAATAACTCCCGAACTTTATAGATTTAGACGCTTAAAAAACTTTTATAATATAACTTAACCTTGCCCTTTTAATATATCTACTTTATTTTAATTTTTATCGCGAATTCATGGCGCAAAATGCTTGCAAAGTTGGGAGTACGATCACAAAGGAAGCGGCACGTGAGGTTCGCGCGCTTCGTTTAAATGGAGCTATACTTTATATGGAAACCCCTATATAAACAAAAGCCACAACAAAACCAGGCACGTATTCCTCTACACATCCCTACCAGGTAAGCCCTCCGCCGTCACCAAGCCAAATTCTATGCTAATAGACCTCCGAATAGCTTCACGAATACAGGTACTTCAAATTGTATGCGATTCTCTATAGAAAACCAAGTACCAGCACGTCAACGGCCTCACCAACGCG
>NW_020797888.1:3482759-3570140 GCF_003369625.1 Aspergillus mulundensis
AGCTTCACGAATACAGGTACTTCAAATTGTATGCGATTCCCTATAGAAAACCAAGTACCAGCACGTCAACGGCCTCACCAACGCGCCGACGGCCTTATTCCTAGCCAAGCACCACGCGGATAGACCTCCAAATAGCTTCGCTAATACAGGTACATCGATTTGTATGCAGTTCCCTATAGAAAACAAAGTACCTGTACTTTGATGGCTCTTCAACGCGTCGACAGCCTTATTCCTAGSCCAACACCACGCGGATAGACCTCCAAATAGCTTCGCAAATACAGGTACTTCGATTTGTATGCAGTTCCCTATAAAAAACAAAGTACCTGTACTTCAATGGCTCTTCAACGCGTCGACAGCCTTATTCCTAGCCTAACACCACGCGGATAGACCTCCAAATAGCTTCGCAAATACAGGTACTTCGATTTGTATGCAATTCCCTATAGAAAATAAAGTATCTGCACTTTAACAGCCCTTCAACGCGTCGACAGCCTTACAAAGGACCAGCGCGTTAATGGTATATTCTCCTTCGCGCAAATAGACCTTATAGCTTTATAAGTGCAGGTACTTTGATTTGTATATAAATCTTTATAGAAAACTAAGTACCAGTACCTCGACGGCCACTGTTCTTCTTCGCGCGGCTGACTTAGTGAAATTTGAGATCTCCCAAGTCCCAACAAAGACCAGCCCCAGTAGGAGCGTTGTTACGAATTGTATGTACATTACCATACAAATTTGAACAGACTCCCTACTGGGAATGGCGGCCCTCGGGAGCGGTGGGGAACGTCGGTGGAATAAGAGCAGCCAAAGTCTCACTGTGCGACGACATCATCGATCTTCCCTGAAAGTCTACTCCGGAGTAGTCTACACTCTGGATCTGTACCTGTACAGAATGATCGCCGTCTCCGAGTCCTTCCGCAGGGAATGCCATCCCTGGCCAATCGACTCGGCCACGCGTGGGATAACTCTCATAATAATTATCTTGGATTAACTGATAAGGCGCCTAAAAATAAGCGTAATACAGTAATTTATCCATGATCCAGCTGACTGACGGGCTCTGACAGTGCATTCTACACTCATGACGACTATTGCCTAGTAGTGGCTGCCCCTTCCCCCTTCTCCCTCCCCTCTCTCCCTTTCCTCTACTTCTATAACAATAACAACTATTCGATTCAGTTACCATTGTTCCTACTCGCTTCCAAGGCTGTTCTACTCTGATCACTTCGAGGTTCACCACCATCGCGTCGCTTATCTCCCGCGCGTCGCATCGCATCGCATTGCTCTGCCTCAGGAACCCACTGCCAGCCAGGACTATACGGGACTCCTGCAAGTCTCAGCCCCTGCCATCTATCACATTTCTACTGTGAGTTAAACTTTCTGCTTTCTATACCCTATTCTTTCCCTTCTGGACGCCCTGTTTCTTTGTCTTGCCCTATCGGCGAAATTAGTCATCCTCCTTTGTACCCTCAGCCCTGGTTTGCTCGCTTGGCTCTGACTCATGCGATAACAGTTAGTTGAGCCACCAGCAGTCGCGAGGCCAGCTTCTTCTCCTCGACATCATGGCTACTCAGACTCCCGTTTCCAGTATTGCTATGGCCCTTGCCGGCAAGACGGCCTCTGTTGATATCCCCAAACCGCGCTCCGGTCGCCCTACTATGCTCCCCACTCCTCCCCACTCCATCTCCCCTAACCTTCCTCCTCACGGCTTCCGGGCACGCGAGTCCGGCGCCCTTCTGTCGCCCCCTCTTGCGACATCCCACGTCGACTCGGATATCGATCTTGGCGACTCCGCTGATCACGCGAACTCGAGCCGGCGCGATGCGACTGCCGCCAGCCTTGAGGTCGCCGGAGCGATTACCCCGGGCATGCTGGCCAAGTACCACTTGCCTGAAATTTTGCTTCAGCATGGCCCCCTGGCAATCCGCCATGTCATGGGCTACCTGACCACCTCGGTTCCTGGTTTCTCTGGCATACCCCCTGCGAAAGCTAGGAGACTAGTCGTCGCCGCGCTGGAAGGTCGAGGAAGTGACGATAAGAGTGAGGTTGTCTATGAAAAGGTCGGATGGGGTCGTTGGGATGCGCGTCGCCGCGGTGAACCGTCTCGAGATTCGCCTCGGCACGAGATGTCGCCCCCTTCGAGTTTGTCCGATACCTACCAGCGAGGCGTGCAGATTCCGAGAAGGGATAGCTTGTACCCTTGCAGCTCCAGCGTGGCAGACTCTGCTGTTTTCTCGTACACCGAAATGGAATTCGGTGGACGCGACGACATGCTGGAGCATGAGGCCGATAAAATGTCTCTAGACGGAATGGACCGCGAATACTGTTCTTCATCCCCTGCCCCAGATGACGAGATTCCTGACGGGGATTGGGGCGAAGAAGACGTCACAGACGAAGAGGATTGGGCACAGATAGGCGCTGCGGAACTCCGCGTGCGATCTATGAACGGAGGGGGAGGTTTCGTGAACGGCAGACTTCCGCCACAGCTCCACGGTGGCGGACCTGTTTCGTCGTCCCTCGCCAAATCCGCACCGCGCGCAGTTCCCATCCAGCAGCTTGGCTTCTCGGTGCCCGACAGTCAGGAGCGAGCTGCGGTCGAGGCCCTACTACGACTTGGATCTATGTAATACCTACCATGCATCATCATATCAGGCGTTCTGGACGCAGGCTACCGGCATTACCTGCTATTTTTGCTTTTATTGGGCTAGGCCATTCTTCAACATATATATTCACGATTCTACGACTCATCACTTAGTTTTCAAGACCGCTCCAGGCGCCGAAGACTACTTCTACTCGACCGGCTCGAGGCTCTGGAAGCATTTGCATTGGGATTGGAACGGAACTCGGTTGGGCTGGGATTATGGCGTTTTCCATCACACATTGCACCCTTTTGATTTCATTTGTGACCGACCGGGACTGGCCTCGAGCGCAGGAAAGCACAGGTCACCACGCATTGCAGTCTTTTCTTTTTCTTTCGATATACCACGCACGGGCATGCAGTAGCTCCGGCGTTGAGTTATAAATATACTGCGCTCGCCACTCTGTATCTTTCGATCTTACTGGTTCACTTAGCTGTGCAACTAGTATATATCAACTCCATGGTGTCCTTACCATACTTATGGATGGTTTTGACAGAATCAGGAATTCATTGGAATCCGAAATCCCACTCAACGAGGGATTTGAATAGACTTAGAAATCATCATTGAATGGCCTACGTCTGATCTAACATCGTAGTGTAATTATACCGTGCTGCGGACCTATCCGAGATGGATACGTATGAAGACATATAAGTTGCTGTACAACACTCAGACAACATTGCTGACCACGTCCTAGCCAGCCTCATTAGAGTAGAACTCCGTATGTATATTTCATCCTGACCTTTACTCTGTAATACCTACCTGAACCCCAATTTTCCATCCTAGCTAGCCCAAGTTTTGCATAAACCCAAACGCCGCAACCGAATACAGGACACGATGTACACAGACATACGAAAATAGATACCGAGATCCGCGCCACCCACCTTACATATTCATTTACTTATCACCATCATGCGCCTCGTTGATCCGCCTCCAAACCTCCGCCTCCACCTCGGCAAGCTTATTCCCCGCGCTCTGCAGCCACGATTTCGTGCTCCCCCAAAGTCCGTCTTCACCTCCGCCGCCGTCGCCACCTGAGTGGAAGCTGTCGGCGTTGCCGGAGGTATGCAGCGGGAGTGTTGTCGATGTGGATGCTGAAGGCGGAGTATACACTGAGCCGTAGGGCGTTGTGGTAGAGTTTGGCGTTTGGATTGGGTATTGCTGTTGCTGCGGCTGCGGCTGGTAGCTATAGCCCGGGCCGGGGGTTGCGTTGGGTGTGTAGTTATACCCTGCCCCTGCCGCCGTCCCTGGGCTTAGGCTTGGGCTGGACCAGGCTGGCCCTGGTGTATGGCTATACGAAGCAGGCGTTGTTGTCGTTGCTGCTGTCTGGGGCTGTGGCGGACTTGGGTTTATGTTCCCAGTCGTAGCTGTAGGAGCTGGAGCTGGAGCTGGTTCTGAAGCAGGAGGGTACGCAGGCGCAGCGGTTATGATTGCAGGTGGAGGATCAGGGTTCGAGTTCGTTGACGATGTTGCGTCCTGGGTTTGGAGGGTTGCTGAGGGCGTAGGGGCAAGACCACTCTTTGGCACAGGTGCTGGCATTGGAGGAGGAGGGCGATCTTCATTTCCATTCCTGATTCCACCTCCATTGCCCGTATCTTGACCATGCTGATCGGCACCTGTAGAAATCGAAGTAGGTAAAGGCACATCACCCGGCTGCGGTGGTGGCGGCGACGAGGAGGTAGACGTAGCAGTAAGAGCCTCTGGGGGTGCAATTGTGGTCGTTGGGTCTCCTGGGATATCTGGTGTTGGAACCTCAAGCACTGTCATGTTGGTGGGTTGAGCAGTGGCGTAGATGGGAGAGTAGGAGGGTGCTGCTGCGGTTGAGGCAGAGGTTGAGCTTGTTGGAGCAGCGGATGGCTGGGTCTGGGGGATGTCCTGCTCTTCGATATCCGACGGAGACGAGCTGGGATTGACTTGTTCGGTGGCCATGATGCTATTTAAGAGCTTGTGCGGAGTAGGTTGTAGCTCAGAAGGTCAGGATCTAGACAGCCTATCCGAGTAAGAGAATCTCCAGAGCGACGTCATCATCATGTCAGCACGTGATGGTGAAACGTGTCCTGATATTTACGAGTTTTACGGAGGTTACAGGGAAAGAAGAATAACAGAAAAATACAGTTGGCAAAAGAGAAAAAGCTTGCAGGCGGTAAAGTACAGCTGGTACAAGAGAAAATGTCACAGTTTGTATGCTTGACGCATACTTCTAAAGGATCCCCATCACCATCCACCATCGAGGTTTTATCCCCGACGGTGGCCAACCCCTTCCCCAAAAGGCTTACACCAACAAAACAGTCATTTTGGGCGAGACGCTTATTTGAACTTCTTGCCGAAGAGGATGAGCTGGACCTGGTCGTAGATGGACAGGACACCAGCACCGGCAACACCACGGAGGATGTTGGCACCGGCACCCTTGAAGAGGGACTTGACACCCTCACGAGCGATGATCTGGCGGAAAGCGTCGAAGGAAGAGCTGTACTTGACGGCCTCACCGGAGGTCATCATCATACGACGACGGACAGTGTCAAGAGGGTAAGAAGCAATACCAGCACCAGTGGTGACAGCCCAGCCGAGACCGAAAGAGACGAGGAAAGAGCCCTCAAGAGAACCAGTGAGGACGACAGGCTTAAGAGAGTCGTACATTCCGAAGTACAGACCACGGTAGACAACGATACCAAGAACGGAGGGACCGAAACCACGGTAGAGACCGGCAATACCGTCGGAGGCGAGAGTCTTCTTGTAGACGTCAATGAGACCGTTGAACTGACGATCACCACCACCAGCCTTGGTGGACTTGGCGTCGTTGGCAAGACGGGTACGGGCGTAGTCGAGGGAGTAGACGAAGAGGAGAGAAGTGGCACCAGCCATCTGCGATTGATTAGTGACTGCTCCGAGAACTAAGCAAGTTGATACATACACCACCGGAGGCAAGGTTGCCAACCATCCACTTGGCGTATCCGTCACGGTCCTTCTTGTAGGCGAACATGGACTTGTAGGTGTCACGGAAGGCAAAGTTCAGAGCCTGGGTAGGGAAGTAACGGATGACGTTGGCAGTGTTACCACGCCAGAGAGAGACAACACCCTCAGCAGCGGTGGTGCGCTTGAAGCAGTCCATAAGACCGTTGTACTTGCGGTCGAGACGACCGGAGCGGAGCATCTCATCCTGGGTCTGGATGAGGAGCTTGACACGCTCGATGGGGGCGGCAGCAGTCTTGGAGACGGCAGCGGAAACACCACCCACTAGAGGCTCGTTAGTATTCGATCGAATAGAGCATCAATCTGTCTCAAGCCATTGACCGAAACAATTGATGAAATATCAATGCGGATCGATCGCTGGATGAGTTTGCGGTAGGTGACATACTGAGGAAGTCGACGACGAACCCCTAGAAAATTTTTCATCAGCCGCGAGTTCAAAGGCAACGAGGCTCGCCGGGCGCAGAATAGTTCACAATCCCCTCATTCAGCGCCGAGAAATCACTTTTGGTACTCTTCTGATACTCTTTCGATGAATCTGGAGTGATATCTCGTCGAGAACGCGTGGTCGGGAAGTTCTGGCCGGGAGCAGCAGAGGTGCGAAGAGACTTACGGGCATGCCGAGAACGGACTTATCACTTTGGCTGGCCATTGTGACTGTTTCTAAGAGTAATACCTCTTGAGAAAAGAAAGAGAGGAGATGGATGAGTGTCAAGAAAAAAGGGACACTTTCAAAAAGGGATGCAGAGAGAGGAGAGAAGGGAAGAAATTTAAGAACAGCGCCGGGAGGGCTATTGTAAGCGGGAAGAGGCGCTAGTCCGCCTTGGGACGAATAATGGCCACTCTTGGGCTGGGAACCGGCGCTAACACTGGGCCTGCTGGCCCGGGCAACCAATGTCGGCGGTCCGACATCTCCCGACCATCTGAGGCAGCCGAAAACATTGTTGATGTTCGAGAAAGATGCCTCGAGATCTGGAATTCTTACCGGCAAATTACAGTGATCCAATTGAGAATCTATACTCTAACCCTATAACTCTTGCCAATTCGTCAAACTTGACACTGAGCAAGTCGCCTAAGTCTTGCTCCGCTCCGCTCCATCGGGCCAGAGACATCCGTAGGTAGAGCCTCCATACTGGAGATCCTCTCTCCCGAGTATCCGATGGCAACCAAGCCTAGGCCTGCAAATTTTGATCGCATTGATGGCAACATATATGGGTATCTTAAGAATTTTCACCTCTAGATAGCGGCAAATGCTGCATTGGAAAATCCCTCAGTTAAGGCTCCCTTTTCACCGAACCATGATAACAGAGTCAAGAGATGCGTGCCCATGCAGCCTGCAGATGATCATGTGCCTCGTCTTTGCGACTTTCGGAGCTCTGGAGCATAGATAAGTGTGCCTAAAAGAACATCCTCTGGCCTGCATATAATCTGTGCCCGCCTGTTTCAATGGCCACCTTTCCCGACCATGGTCTGTAGCCCGGCTAACAGGACAGGTGTCTATTGATTATACACAGGCCAGAGGTTGTGTTATTGTCAGATGGCAAGTAGTAGTTTACCCCAAGCCTATTTTCTCCGGGTTTTATCTACTATTGCGGAGTAGCATTCCCTATTGAACTAGCTGGTTGATATCTCTACTTCAGGTTCTATATATTGATGCATGACACGGAACTGCTATTCGAGACCTCGAACGGCGGTTAGAATGATTTCATGAACAATGCTAATGGGAACTCGAGGGCTCCTGAGACCCAAACATAGAGTTTTCGCTTCCTTTATTCCTTGAATTTTTGCCCTCGTGCCCGGACCTCCTTTGACACCATCGCATCTGGGAATGGCGGATAGACCCACTAGGGTTGTACAATTTACCGTAAAGAATAATTCCTTACCCAAAATTGGCACCCACCAAAACCCGCTGCGCCGCTGAAGCCCCGAGGGTCTGGCGCTACTCCGTACATACGGAGTACATCACGACAATGATAACTATGATTTGGAGAGTGGAATGTTCAGAATTTCCAGCTTGACCATTGCCATGATGATTTAAAAATAAATATACGTCGCAACACTCATTATGCTAGACAAGGGCTGTGGATATAAAACTGAATAAACACAAACTGTGCCATATGATACATCAATGCTTCTTTGACCTCTTTCTCTTCTTCTTCCGAGGCTCCCCTTCACGGATATCAACCTTCTCTTCAGCATCGTCTTGCTCCGGAGCAGATGGCTTCGCGTTGCCAAACATAGACTCCCTCGGACCCTCTTCATCTCCAAATGTATCCTTGCGCCATTGCCTCAGCCGAGCTTTCTTGCCTAGTCTCTTTTGATCCCGTCGCTTCTTCTCATCTTCACGGAAAGCAGCATACTTCTTCAGTCCAGCGAATTGGTTGAGCTGCGTATCGTCGGCCATTAGAATGTCCAAGGCGGACAGACCGAAAGCCTGAGGAGATGTCTCACGGTAGCGGAAGCCAGAGTCGTTTCTCTTTGTAGTGCCGGGGAGGAGTGAAATATCGAGATCCAGGTTACGGTCCAACGCTTCTTCGATGCGCATCTTGTCCTTGCGGGCTTCACGCTTCTGGTCTCGGCGTTCCTGTGCCTTGCTCTTCTTATTTGCACCTTCATCATCTTCCATTTCGACGTCGGACAACTCAGCGGTGGGCTGTTCGTCGTCCTCAAAGTCGGGTACCAGGTCTTTGATGTCAATGTCATCATCCCAAGTGGGCTTCTTCGGTTTTTTCTTCTTGCCATCCGCTTCATCTCCACTGCCAGCAGCATCATCACCGGCGTAGTAGTTGTCACCGAAGCGTTTCTGCATCTCTTCCTCCCAGTCCTTGTCGTCCCAGGAAGCATCCAAGAACTTAACCCAGTCTTCATCGGTAAGCTCGGAGGCGCGGAGACCCGCAACTTCTTTGATCTGCTCGACCTTCTCCTGCAGCTCCGCCATTTTCAGCTTGCGAAGCCGGTTCTTTTCCGTCTCGCGCTGCTTCTTTTCCTCCTCCTTCTTTGCCCGAGCGGCCTCTCTGAGTTTCTTTCGGCCGCTCACTTCATCTCTGCGAACAGACTGCTTGTTGGTCGTATCACGGGCGTGAGTAATCAACTGGTTGTTCAACTTGCTGGGATCCTCGAATCGGAAGTTGTATGCCTCCTCCCAGGCTTCTGCCCGCTCATCCTCTTCTTCGTCATCCGACTCGAATGGCTGAAGAGACTTGCCATGCTGTAGCCAAGCCCTGGACGACATGAAGTTGGAAAGAAATGTTTCGGGGTCTTTATCCGCATTATCGACATCGATTTCGGGGACGCCTTTGCTTTCTGAGACGGGTTCAGGTGCCGACTTGCGAACAAGGAATCCTTCATCTTCATCCTCGTCAGACCCTGACTCCTCTCCATCGGCAGCGGCGTGCATTTCCTTGACGATAGCGCTCTTCAGTTCGTCCTGTTCCTGTGCATATGTCTTGGGAGCATCCAACTCATCCTCAGCAGCATTGGCACCGCTAAGCAAGTTTTCTCGGTGGTAGTCTCTGAGGGTCATGGGCTTCTGCTTTTCCTCCCGTTTCTGCGGTCCCGCGCTGTCGTCGAGAGAATGATAGAATTTGACATTCGCGTCGTATACTCGGGGGTCTTTTGACCGGATCGCCTTGATAGTTTCCATGATCTCAGCGTCCACCGCTTCGGTAGCGAGTTCTGCATCGTCGTCTTCGTCCTCGTCTTCTGAGGAGGATTCCTCGTCCTCGGACTTGCCTAGCTTCGCTTCGACTGTAGTATCATTAGTAAACGGAAGCAGTTAATGGTTCGTAAGTGAACTATGTATACGTACGCTGCTGCATCTCCTCTCTCCTCTTGTTGTGCTCAAAACGGCGAGCATAGTCCTCGTTAATTTTGAGTGAGACTCCGCCAGCCCCATCTTCAGAGTCACTGGACGAATCCTCTTCAAGCAACTTGCGCGACCTCTTAGTTGGCGGCTCCATGGTTGTTTGTATCTGCAAAAAAAGTCAGCAAGCGGCAGAAAGAAAAACTTGGTGATACCAGTTACCCACCGCCTACCGGCAGCCCACCGCCTACTGTAATAAGTCCACCACTATTCTGACTGGAGGGGACAGGCTGACCGTGGCCAGACCGACTTAGAAATTGGACCAATGAGACCGATGGCCGGGGGTGGGGCCTACTCCGTCATCCGTATAGCTCGAAAGCGGTGCCTTTGCTTCTAGCGCCTTACTGTTGAGTGTTGGCCTTCTTGCTTTTTCTCTATGCTCATTATTTGTTATGTCTACAGTACTATATTAACTTCCTAGATGTCGCAGACAGTTGGGAAGCTGGTCAGCGTGGTACCTGTAGGGTTAAAAGAGGCTGCACTCGACTCGCCTACGTTCCGTGCCACCACTCTTCACTTCTCCGACCAGATCGAATATCTCGAACGATGGCTCGATGGTTACGCAAAGGCCGCATCGCGGCTTGCCACAGAGCTCGCGGCTCTGGAGGGGATAGTCGGCGCATTCCTCTCGTACTCCACGAATCCCCTTATGGTGTCGGAGGCCATTCTGGATCATGACTACACATTGTCGGCAATGCGGAGATGTGGTGAGAGCTCCAAGGACATGTGGAATGGCTTGGTCTTTGCAGCGCGGAAGATTGAAACTCTGGTTTCGGAACCAATCAGACAATTCATCCAGGAAGACTTGCGGAGTTTCAAGGTGAATGCTTCCCCTATTTCTGGCTGGATGGCAGCTCACCCCTTTACAGGAGAACCGCCGCATTCTTGACCACGCGCAAAAACAGTACGACACCTTGCAAGCAAGATACTCGTCCCAATCGAAGTCAAAAGAACCCTCTGCTCTGAGGGAGGACGCATTCCAACTTCACGAGGCCCGCAAAGCTTATCTCAAGGCGTCTATGGATTTCTCTGTGCAAGCGCCGCAATTACGGAACGCATTGGACCGACTGCTCATACGCGTTTCTTTTGACCAATGGAGGGAGCTGAAGACACTTCACAGTAGTCATGGAGGAGCATTTACCAAGTGGAGCCAGGAAATGGACCGCATCAAGGGTTGGGTGCACGAAATGGAGGGCACCGAGAAGTTCTCAAAAAGAGAGCTTTTTTCTGCCCGAAGTCAGATTGAAGATGCCGCAGAGGTTGCTGCTCGACCATCCCGTGAGTTGGAAGACTACTCTGTGTCCACGGTCCCATACCTCGGCTCGCGTCCCTTGTCCTTTGACACAAAAGACGCCCGCCCCGAGAAACAAGGCTGGGTGAACTTACGCGTGCTGTCAAACAAACCAACTCGCACTACGTGGGTTAAACGTTGGGCCTTCTTGAAGAACGGAATCTTCGGTTGCCTAGTGCAGGGCATGCGAACAGGAGGCGTTGAAGAGACCGAGAGAATTGGAGTGTTGCTTTGTAGCATCCGTCCCGCCTTCCAGGAGGAGCGGAGATTCTGCTTTGAGGTCAAGACAAAGAGCAACAATATAATGCTTCAAGCTGAAACCCAGAGAGAGCTCATGGACTGGATCTCCGCTTTCGAAGCCGCGAAACGAAAGGCACTGGAGAACCCGTCAAGCACTGATGTCTCGGTGATTGGGAAGCCTGCCGTGCAGGATCCTGCATTTGCTATATCCCAACCACCGGCACCTGAATTCGCCGCCGACCCTGCAGACTACCTGACGCCAAATGTAAGCGATGAAAATACCTCATCTGACCGCAGCGGCATGCTTCCGCTGCCTGATCGTGACCCTTCGGCTTTCCGCAACAGTAGTGATCTTAGTGGCCACAGGCGACTGACATTTGACCCTGAAAGCCCTGCAAAGGACCATACCTCACGACTTATCCAGAAGCTCGACCTTCATCGACGTGGTAATAATGCTGTTCAGTCTTCTACCTCTATACCTGGCGCAGGTGGTATAAGTAGCCTGATATCTGCCAGTCACAGTGCTATCTTATCGACCGAGATTGACGCCAATAAGATACTTCCCCCGTCAACTCTTACGCCCCAGACATTGGCCAATCCACCAGCTCCTACAAATCTGAGCAAGGCGGCTGTGCTTGTGAGCAACGATAGGGGTCTAGGGGTAGGTCTCGGCGACAAGACGGGAGGTATGCCAAGCGGCATGATGGCGAACCTGTGGGGAAGCTCGAATTGGGGTTTCATGAATAAATTGGAACTTGAATATGCCGGGGTCTCGGAAGAGAAACTTCAAACCCAGGAACCAGAAACCGCTGAGTTGGACACTACCGGTGGCTCCGCAGGTGGTAAAGTGAAAGCGCGTCATAGGCCAACGGTCAGCTTGGACGGCGACGCTTCAAAGGTGCAGCGGGCGATTATGGGCATTGCGCACGAGTACCCCGAGTACTATCCCCCGCAACTGAAGATGCAGGACGCCCAATTCCGACTTCTATTTCCTAATGTCAAAAAGGAGGAACCTTTAGTATTGGTATTCAGGGCCACGTGGAACCCTAACGAGCAGCAAGAATTTCCCGGAAGGGCCTACGTTACTACTCGTAACATTTACTTTTACAGCCACTACTTTGGCCTGGTACTTACGACGAGCGTTTCTTTGGAAAAGATTAAGGAAGTTACAGGAGCTCCTGGAAGAGACTGTGACTTCCTCTTCCTGCACACTATTCCTCCACCCGGAAACGACACCCCCGGTCGAGTCACGGTGAAGACTTTCCTCGAGCCGCTCAAGGTCCTCCAAAGGCGGTTGAATTTCCTGATTCATGACTCAACAGCTGTCGAACCTATGGAGTTAGAAGCAATCTTCAAGTCCCTCAACAAAATGATCACTGAGCAGGTTACGCGAACACCCAGCCTGGACAGCTGGGAAGACGTGGCCGCAGGAGATAGGCTGACTGAACCTGAGGATGTGCCGAAGGCTATCATGCGACCATCGATCTACATTGACAAGAACTTGGATTTGAATCGGGCTAGGGCTGGCAGTGATGCTCCCAAGTTCAGACTTCCAACTCAACCCGTGCAGTATGTTCCACAGGGGGATCTGCATCTTGCCGCAGAAAAGGAGTTCGATCTTAGCACAAAGGCCGTCTTTCATATCCTTTTCGGTGATAAGAGCGCTGTGTGGCAGCTCCTTTTGTACCAAAGACGAGCCCAAAGTAAGCAACGCATGTTTAATATACTGCCAGATTATACTAACGATCTCTAGATATCAAGCAGGGTCCCTGGATTAGGGACGACTCCCGCCATTTGAAGCGTGATTTTCAATATCAGATCGAGACGGCGGATGTGCTCGGTAAGTACTTACTATGTAGGTCTATTTACCTCGCTGACACATAATAGGTCGGACTGATGTGAAGGCGATATCTGATTACCAGTTGATCGATGTTCTCAATGACCACTTGTGTTATGTGATTACGGACAAGCGAACCCCATGGCATCTTCCTTTCAGGCGTAACTTCAGGCTGGTCAATAAGATTGTGATCACTTTTGTTGCAAAGGGGAAGTGTAAGCTCTCGGTCTATACGAAAGTGGAATGGCTATGGTCACCGTATGGCATTCAGCGTAAGTTTACGGGCTCTTTGATGACTGAGCAATGCTAAGACGCTGTAGGTGTGATTGACAAACAGGCTATGGATGACTTGGAGGAAGACGCCATGGACCTCGTCGATCTTGTCGGAGACCAGGTGCGGAAGCTCGGTGTACACAGCCGAACCAAGAAAGCCATCACGATTTTCGGCCATGTCGGACGACAGGCCCTTACATCGCAATTCAACATTGACCCGGATGCGAAGATTGAGCGTCGCAGACCGCGTACTCAGCGCACGCTATTCCAGATGTTGTACGAGACGCTCGTGTCGTTCCTTCAGAGCGCCATTTCATCCATAATAATCTGGATCTTTGGCACCCTACGCTGGGTCTTCAAGACTGCAAATGCTAACAAAATCATCCTTGCGCTACTTGCATCCAGTGTGCTGTTGAATGGTTTCTACTCGACGCGGGCTACATCTGAATGGTGGCAGGAACGGAACGTTGGAGACTTTATGACTCGTATGGGCATTCATCCTGATCACATTATGAGCAAAGCTATCTACATGCGTGATATCGACGAGGAAATCGCCAACGCCACTGTCGGACAAACAAGTGAGAACGTTAGCGATTGCTTCTATACATTCCAGCAACAGACGATACGGGACTCTGCTGCGCCAATGTCCCTCAGCACCTCCAGCAGGAGAGAAGCAGTAGCCCGGGGCGCGGCTAGAAGGGTCCAGCAGACTCGCGAACGGCTCGGTGTGTATCGATACAACCTGCTCGTTGCGCTCCGCGTGATCAACAGCATCGAGAAAGAAGTCCTCCAAAGTGAGTGGGAACGTTGGCTTCAGCAAGAGCTGCGACGCTGCCGCCAGGTTGAAGACCTGCTAGGGGCAGATGCTGATGAAATGAGCGGGACAGAGGGAGGTCAGACTGTGTTGGGAGGACTCAACGGCGACGTTAGGCAGTGGTATGAAACATATTGCTCGAGCTGCCAAAAGGAGCAGGAGCAAATTGTCGCGGCGGTTCCAGAATGACGGAGGTAGTGCAATCGACTTCAGCTTGATCATGATACCCGGTTAGGACAGACAGTTTTTCCATCTGTCGAACGTACGAAGGAGCGCATCGGATGCACTCCCAGCTGTACAACTGTACATAGGTATATAGCACCGATAATCGAACTAGCGCAGCGAAACCCTAGTTCTGCCTGGGCTTGACAGTTCCCTCCTGAACAACATAGTACACGACCGTTCCATCGCCTCCCATTCCCTTATCAATCACGGCCAAAAGCAACCTCTTCGAACCCCATTCCCCTGTACGACGCGCCTTGGCCCGATACTCGTAGTACTCGGCCAACTTCGCAGCCTTGTCCGCATCCACAGCCTCTGAAGCCTCAGTCTGCTCTTCCACCTCCGCCTCAGCTTCGTTCTCTTCAGCAGGTTCAGGCAGCGCATCGAACACAGCCGCCATTCTCTCAAGACTCCATGCCTGACCCTGGACAGTGGGCAAAACAAACATGCGATCCAGCTCAACGTCTTCCTCGCGCAGGCCCCGCTCGACCATGTACAGCTGTTCGTCTGGGTGCGTGTAGACGCGGTGCGGCGGGATGCCCGAGATCAAGGGGATTGAAAATTTCGTGTCGATCTCATGGATCTGGAGCGATGTCCATTGGTGTTGGTGCTGCAGGCTGTGGAGGACTTGGTGGGTTGTTGCGGCGACGGGGTTCGCGTCGGTGGAGGTGGAGATTCGGTTGCTGAGGGAGGAGGGAGTGGGTGTTGGGATCGAGGATGTAGCTGGGGTTGCCATCTTGTCTGTCTTTATCCGGGTTTCCGAATCACTGGCTATCGGATTTACTATCCAGAGAGATGTACGGAGTAGTGGATGCAGAGGTGGTGTTGAGTTGGAGAGGGCGGTGGGATAAAATTTGGGCGGAGATAAGCGGAGTTTCCATGTCAATGATCTATCTGGCTTCATGGCCCCTGGCTCTTGTTTCACTTCCTCGAGTGTTACTATAAATTCTCTATAGCCCACCTGGCCATGGTCGTGGTCTGTCGACTCTTGTCTTTCTAGAACCCTGAATACATATATATTTAGTTTTTGTTCAAATCGTCCTTACTCCAACAATGGCGCGCCAGAAACAAGCAGCGCCCATCCAACGCGCCACGTCCTCGGAGCTGATGCATATGCTTCCAGCCGATTCACCTCAAAAACAGCAGAATGGCGCGCAAGCAGCTGTCGCGAACCAAGGCGCGGAGGCAAACGAAGCCGCAGACGGTCCTGGTTTGCGGCAACTCCTGATTGGTGTCGGGGGAATCTATGCCTCATTGTATGTCTAGCATCCTCTCTCATATACTTGTACTAACTCTTTAGTCTGCTCTGGGGCTACCTTCAAGAAGCGATCACCACAGGCTCCTACCCTGAGCGCCCTCCTACGGCAGCCGACCCAAAACCGCCAACTGAGCGCTTCACATACTCGATCTTCTTGAACACCATCCAGTCCATCTTTTCCGCGGTCTCCGGCCTTCTATACCTGTACTTCTCCACTTCCAAGGGCGAAAAGGTCCCTTCCGTCTTCCCGACACGCAAGATTGTCTTCCCTCTCGTCCTCGTCAGTATTTGCTCGTCTCTCGCCTCGCCATTTGGATATGCAAGCCTCGCGCACATCGACTATCTCACCTTTATCCTTGCCAAATCATGCAAGCTTCTCCCGGTCATGTTCCTTCACCTGACCATCTTCCGCAAAAGCTACCCGCTGTACAAGTACGGTGTCGTCTTTTTGGTCACACTCGGCGTTGCGACTTTCACCCTGCACCACCCCGGAACAAGCAAGAAGGTTGCTGCGTCCGCCGCCGCAGATTCGGGCTCGTCGGCATGGGGGATCTTCCTACTCTCAATCAACCTCCTGCTTGACGGACTCACCAACACCACGCAAGACCACATCTTCAGCTCCCCGCACCTGTACACTCGCTTCACGGGCCCACAGATGATGGTTGCGCAGAACGTCCTCTCTACCGTCTTGACTTCGGTATACCTCCTGGTCATGCCCCATCTTTCCTCAACGGGCATTATCCACGCAATCCTGCCCTTTCCCATCCCACCCTCAACCGAGAACGAACTAACAGCAGCTGTTTCGTTTCTGACCCGTCATCCTGAGGTCCTCAAAAGCGTACTTGGGTTCTCCCTCGCCGGTGCCGTTGGGCAGGTATTCATCTTCTATACCCTGTCTAACTTTTCGTCTCTGCTGTTGGTGACGGTGACCGTTACCCGCAAGATGCTCACCATGGTCGTGAGTGTTGTTGCGTTCGGCCACTCTCTGTCCCCTGGGCAGATGCTGGGAATTGGGCTTGTTTTTGGCGGCATTGGCGCTGAGGCTGCTGTTCAGCGGCAGGAGAAAAAGGCTAAAGCGGCCAGGGCGAAGAAGTCAGAGTAATCCAGGTTAAGTCATATAACTAGGTTTCATTTGCATGTAGACATAGATTCCTTTTCCCAGTTCATCAAGCATTATTGAATATTGGTTGTTTACATACAAATGAATCTGGGTAGTGAGTACTAGTAAGCAGTGATATATAAACGTATCCATCCTCGAACAGCAAGTGAGTCAATTACTTCCTCCCTTCAACCATAATGATATGGTACCCGAACCCAGTCTTCGCCTCCCCAATCACCGGCTTCCCAGTCGAACTTTCCTCCAGACCATACGCAACCTCTTCAAAGCTAGGGTCGAGGTCGCCCTTGTTCTTCCAGCCTAGGGAGCCGCCTGTAGTTGCATGAGTACCCGCTTTCACAGCCAGCACGGCGTCCACGGAAACAGAATGCAAAATGAAGGAGCTGCAATACATACCAGCCCTGGCCTTGTCCTCCGAGTACTCCCGCGCAACATCGTCGAACTTGGACCCGTTGCGGATCTTCTCGAGGGCTTCCTCCTTCTTAGAGAATTTCTCGCACTGAGCAGTCCCTTGTCAGCTGTCTTTCTCTGTCTTGCATTGCTTGGTTAACTGTATAGAGTGCACATGGCTTAGGATGTGAATGATGCTATGCATATGCATATGATATGCTATGACATAGGCACGTCCGGATCCTATGGGCCCAGCAAAGTGAGGCAGGCCCACGTCACATACAGGGTAGCTTTGCGGTATACATATGCCCTGGGGCGTATGTATAACGGCTCAAAGCCTACCATACCCACTTCAACCCACTATCAAGCACCGTCTTCATGATGCAACAAACAGAAGAGAAGGCAAAGAGAAGTCGAAGGAGAGAGCAGACATACCAAGATATGTCGCACATTGATTGACTGGCCGCCCTTCATCTTGCCCTTGTCGGTGCCCTTTGCGTCGCCACCTTTCTGGTTGCCTTTAGCTTTCTTGTCGCCGCCGCTGGCTTTGGCGTTGTTTTTGCCCATGGTGACAGGAGGGGTGGGAGGGATCTCTTATAGGAAGCTGTACGCTCGATGTATGAGCTGCGGCGCTGACTGAGATTGAATACTGGCAAGCCCAGGTGGGGTGGTGGGGAGAATCGGCCTGAGGCAGATGGACCGTGGTCCTTTTGCTGGTCTACAATAATATATATTATTGGTGTGATTGATTTGTTATTTCTCGGCTTTGCTGGGGTTTCTTTGTTAGCAGGCTGTCGCATCTATCCATCTCGGTTAATAATGATAAGATTTAGATTTACCTAGCTACTGAGGAGTGACTGGCATCAAGCATTAGAGGCACGCCTAGCTGATTGTAGACATGACTGCATCAACCCGAAACCTCTTCCGGGGTACGGCGCAGGAGGGATACAGGATGCAAAAGTCTGGATTCTGGAAAGCCTGCCTCCAGACTGCCGGCACTCTGATCTGATCTGATGCATCAATGCTGGCTCGTCCTGGGCGTGCCCCGATAGGCCAGTGTCTGTTTGGAACATCGCGCCGTCCCTTAGTCTGCGATCTGAGGTCCTGGTATCTGCTACTTCTCTCCAATCAATTCCTGACCAAGCTAGCACACATATATCACAAACATGACGGCCCAGGAGGAACTGAACGAGAAAGCTAAGGCTCTGGAGGCGGCCCGCATCCAACGGCTACCGGGCGAGGCTTTTTACATCCCGGACTTTGTATCGCGCGAGGAAGAGGAGAGGCTTTTGGCGAAGGTATGCTTGGTACTTTTGTTGTTGGTCCTTGGATTTGATACACTGGGATTATGATATGATACAACCCTGCTTCAACCCTGCCGGAGCATCTATCTCCTCGGACGTGAGCATGAGCATGGCATGGCATCATCCGCTATCATGATCGTCATCCCGAGTCCTACTCGAACCCCCAACCCCTCACTCCCCGCCATCCATCCATCCATCATCCTTCCCTGCTCCACATCCAATCCAACCCCGATATCAGATCGCCAACCCGACCATGGCCCAGCCGCCTAACCTTAACAACAGATATCGTCTGCCCCCCTCCCAACCTGGAAACACCTCTCCCACCGGCGCCTACAGACATACCCGAACGCTCTAACCGCGACCAACACACTGCTTGCTGCGCCCCTCCCGTCCTGGCTGACAAGCAGCCCGCCGATCCTCGAGCGCTTCGCCGCACTATCCCTCTTCGACGATGCCCCGCACAAGGGTCCCAACCATGTCCTGGTCAACGAGTACACGCCGGGCCAGGGCATCATGCCGCATGAAGACGGGGCTGCGTATTACCCGCTTGTTGCCACGGTGAGTCTTGGGGGTGTTGTTGTGCTGGATCTGTATGAGAAGAATCAGGACCAGGGGCATAGCCCCGCGGATGATGATGATGGTGATGGTGAAGAACAAGGACGAGGGAGGACTCGGCAGCCGAAATTCCGCATTCTGCAGGAGAGGCGCAGTCTGCTTGTTACGAGAGGCGGCATCTACAGGGATTATCTGCATGGGATTGCGGAACGGGAGAGGGAGGAAAAGCTGGGGCCGGAGTCGATTTGCAACTGGGAGCTATTGGGGGATGCGGAGCGGTTCGCCGAGGGGGAGTGTGAGAGGGGGACGAGGGTGAGTCTGACGTATCGGGATGTGCTCAAGGTGGCCAAGCTGGGGAGTACGATGAAGTTTTTGAATAGGCATTGATGGAGATGGACGGATTCGGTGAATTTAGGCTGACGACTAGTATATCAACGGAATCATATTCCACTTGCCCTGGACTGCGCCCTCGCCGAACTTTTGTCTGTACCATTGTCGGGTTGTCGATGCCGTGACGCCGAGATTGACAGCAACAAAGCAGACAGCGGAAAGTAATGTTTTGTTGAATATCTCTCCCTCCGGTGCGGCCAGCAAGGCAAGGGATAGGTAAATTATGCACTCGGCCGTGTAATGCGGACACAGGATCCAACTAAACATGGGGTGAGTAGGTAAGGTGTACTTCTTCAGTGAGAACAGATAATGGTGGCAGTCGTGTTGAATACCAGATGCAACGAGGAAGATGGGGAGACTCAAAAGCGTGCGACCCGAGAAGCGGCTCGTCAGACTGAAATCGTCCAGACTCAGTCGATGAGCGAGAACCGTTCCTGCGGTACCAATCAACAGACGCCTCAAACCCAAAGAATATTCCAAACCCACCTGCGCCCTCGATCCAGACCGCAACGGCCACAGCCAAATAAAACCCGACACCTGCGAGCCAATGAACGAACCACATCTTGGACGCCGAAGGCTTGGAAAAGCTCAGACACTCATGTAGCCGTCTCACCCCCTGGATCAGCAGCAAGCTCCAGCACAGCATGACCTGGTTGATCGAGACCGCTGGGTCCAAGTGTTCCGGCCGGATTCGAGCTGCGATGGCCTGGAACGCGCGGCCGTGAGACAGCAGCTGCAAAGCCCAGAAGATCGACGACAGCACCGAGATGACGTAGAACTGGATGAAATAACTGTGAGGGACTCGCAGCGTGGCGGCGTAATCAAGGGCGCGTGTCACCGGGGATGCGCTGAAGGACGAGGCTGAGGTCGATTCGGAGGTCGAGGTTGCGGTCGCGGTCGCGGAGGTCTCTGACTCGGCTGCAGCTGTCGATGTCGCACGAGCACCGTAGGGGACGAAGCGCGACCGAAGCGAGTCTGGCAGACTAACAGCAAGAATCTGGAAGACTTAGTTTTGGTCACTCTAGAAGAAAACCGTCGGTGACGCCGATGCAGCTCATACCGTGCAAGCTGCGAGGATGAAGAAGGCTCGGAGGGCGTCGACTGCATCCATGTTTGCTGCGGAGAGGCCAGAGTCAATCAAGCAATTCATCACATCCATGTTCCCTGCTCCCTTGAGAGCCGCGAGATTTTGTTGAGAGCCCTTATTTTGTCAACAGCGGTGGGATGGAAGAAGAATGACGATGAGATGCTCGGCTCGAGACACGGCCAGGTCTCGGACTTGACTACGATACGCTGCGAGCGAGTGTTCACCCACCGACAACCATCACGTCGGACGCGTCCACGATTACAGTGAGCCGAGCAAAGTGTGCCAATAGCCGGCATCTCTGAAAAGGTTGCAGGTGTAATCTCACCCACCTGGAGTCGACTGGATGACTGCATAATGGCCGCATCTATCCCGTCTATGCCAGTCACGGGACCTCAAGGTTCCCCTCATATCTCCCGGCTCCGTAAGTCGTCCCGTGACTCACATCTGAAGGCGGCAACTTCCAGGCCGATCGGAGGAAAAGGGGGGGCAACCCGTATTATCTGAAGAGCGGGGCGATAAGCTGGGAGAGCATCAAAATGTGAGTGGTGCAAGAGGCCGATCAAGTGGGCTGGTTCAGAATTGTCTAAGCGAAAACGGGATAGACGATGGCACATTTGCTTGCCATTGGCCAGTATGTGGATGCCTAGCTTGGCGGGCATCCAGGGAAACCCCCTGAAGGCCTTAAGGGTGGCCGATGAGTGGTGCACATTGCACACCAGAAAAGAGATCGAAAGCTCTGGTTCAGAGTGATTCACTCATGATTCCGCCACTTCGTTTCATCCGAGTGCCGGCATCCCCCGCTCGCCTTGAGCCTTTGCGTATTCGCAGAACCATCCATGGAGATTCGGCTGCAGCACCGTACTCAGATGTTTGACCGGTCTGGGAACTGCAGGCAATATGGGACCGTGGTCCGCAGCTCGCAAGAAGAGTCTCCCGTTTTTAAGTGATTGACACGAGACCGAAGATTATTGCCTCGAGAGCTGCGAGCTAAGGGACTGGTCTGATTTTGGTTGACGAGACAGTATCATCGTGATGCGACAGCCAAAACTGGGCAAACCTGCTCCAGCCTCGAGTGCTCTACACACTCCGCAGTGCCAAACCTGCAATGCTGAAGAAACTGCCTTGATTTCCCTGAATATTGCGCAAACTCTTGAGAGTGAACGCTGCCGTGAAGACAGAATAACGAATCAAATAATAATTACGACCATGGTCTGCTCTAAAGTGGCCTGAGGACTCAGGCTGCCACAACACCCATAGTAGTTTCAGACCAGACCCAGCCAGAGTGCTGCTAAGAGTCCAATTCCAGTTCTTCCTCTGCACTCTGCACTCCATTCCTTCCTTTCTCTCCCAACTTCCTAACATCGTCCGTCCTCTCTCGCTCTCGCCCTTATCTAACTACGATTCTCATCTCATCCTATCCTCACGACCATTCTTTGTTCGATTCTTCCTCCCATCCGTCCGCCACTCGCCATCCACCTCTAAACAAACCCGACCGTTGCGTGTACTCGACGAGACTTGAACCGCTCGAAGTCTCGCCCTTTCGACCTCTTCGACCTTTTCAAAACAGTCATCATTCATCCACCGCTACTTGTCCACCCCCAACTGTCTTTACCTAGCGTGGTCGACCACCGGCTTCCGCGCCCAACTGCTGGTGTCCTTGGTCCCCAAGTCACCTTGTCCGTTACGGCTCCCGAAAATGTCGAGCAGAACCCCAAGAAGCCGAGTGTTACCGCTATGAGTGATGTTGACACTTTTCCCTTGCCGGCTGTCCTGGATCCCGGAAAACAGAACGCGTTTGCTGTCAAGGCGAATAGTCAACCCGCCTTAGGGCCGCCTTCCCCTAGGAAAACAACGCTTCCACCTGCCCCTCGGAGTGAAAATGTTTCTGCGAAGGAGGTAGACTCTGCTGCTGATGAGGGGGAAGGGCCCCCAAGCCCCAAAGCTGATTCGGAGGCAGAAACCATAATTCAGTCCGGTCGCGAGTCTTTGTCCCCGGAAAAAAGACGAAAGTTTATCAGACATGAACCGAAACGACGTGATGATGAAGCGAGTGGCCGTATTGGCGACAATGAACTGCCCCCAAGCGACGTTCAGGTGAGGAAGAACAAACCTGTGGATGATGACAGCCATGATAGAAGCGACCGTGAGCCGCGTCAGTCAAGTCCTCAATGGAGAGATGGATCACCGCCCATTGTGAAGTTGGAAAAATTTGACGACTCTCGGTCTATCTCAAGCAGGTCTGAGACCACAAAAACATCAAGGAAGCGGAGCTTTAGTGAGAGTGTCAATGGCGAATCAGATGTTCCTCGCCCAGTACGTCATAGGGACTCACCTGTTCGAAGCCGGGAGGATCATATTTTGAGCAATGGAGTCAACTTTCCTCGACCCTCCACCGATCGTTCGGTTTCGCCGGTTCGTCAGGCTCACAAGCGAACAGCTTCTGGCCCACAGTTCACCAACGGAAAGAAGAAGAAGGCGCCCGCTGCCCTCGTTACTGGGTTCCAAAGGCAAAGCTCGGAGGATCGACAATCGATTTCATCCGCAAATGGATCTCCAATGCCCAATGCATATGCGCGAAAGATTCTATCGGGTGACGGAGCTTCAGCGTCTCCGGCTAGGCCCACCAACTATAAGAAGATTCGCGATCAAAACGGCAGAACCCGGTTGGCGCGTGCTTGTGCGGCCCAGGAATTGGATCAAGTCAAGCAGAGACACGAGGAACGCCCAGAGGACCTGAATGTGCCCGATAACGCAGGAAACACACCTTTACAGATAGCGGCCCTGGAAGGGTGTGCGCCTATTGTTGAATACCTGATTGAAGCAGGGTGTGAAGTTGAGACCTCCAACATTGACAAAGACACTCCGTTAATTGATGCGGCGGAAAACGGTCACGAAGACGTAGTGAAGATTCTCCTGAAAGCTGGCGCGAACCCACGAGCTGTGAATTCACAAGGTAACGAGCCGAGCGATCTTGTTCCCGATGACTGCGATGATATTCGACGCTTGTTGGAAGAAGCAAAGGCCAATCGGCGACCAACCAACCGCAGGTCAGAAGAGACAACTGCGCCTCCAAATCGGGAATCATCCTCGCGGCGGATCTCAGGTGCTAGCCCGCGCGAGTCGCCCCCAGCTAGTGGTCAACGCAGCCCTCCATATTCCGGCACTATGGCGACAAAGCGAAAGAGCGTGCGGAGTGAAGCCACCAGGAACGACTTGCTGTGGACCAAGGCTACTCCGGAAAATCTACAAGCGTTTGCTGCGAAGGGTGATATCATGGGCGTTGCGAATATCCTTAACGTTGGACAAAAAGCCGATACGGAGTCGATGATCGCTGCCGCCAAGGGTGGTCATGACGAGGTGTTGTCCCTTCTTCTTGGTATGGGCGATGCGGATCCTGATCCCGCGCCATTATCTTCACTGAAAACCGGACATAACACTCCGATGCTTGCTGCCATTGGCCGTGGTAACCTCGCTGTTATTAAACTTTTCCTCGACCAGAAGCGGTTTAATCCGACTCGTCGTCTTTACGATGGCCTGACATATTTCGAACTATCTAGGAAACGCAGGGCAGACAACTGGGAAGAAGAATACGACACTCTCAAAGAGGCATATGACAAATATTCGAAGAACAAAAAGCAGCGCAAACCTGATCACCTCTCACCCCGTCGAGCGCGAGAGAAGGAGACGGATAGCAAACGCAACGTTCGCAGAGAGTCCCCTTCTCCCGCCAGGTCGAGAAAGAATGGCAGTCCTGGCCCGCGTGACAAAGATTCAGCTATGCCAAGGGAGAAGAAAGGAGTTGCTCAACCTAGAGAGAAGTCTAGCTCCGGCATACCTCGTCCGAAACACTCGCAGCACGACTCTGCCGAGCCATCCAGGGGTGAGGATGTCGTCAAAAGGAGGCGCCTGATTGCGGGCCGACCACCACAGGATCGGGAGCGCAAGGTGCCCAGCTTGCCCTCGTCAGACTCTGTCTCCAGCCGTGAAGACGGTGTCAAACCACGTCCGGACCGTTCCTCCGAACCGGCCTCTAGAAACCCGCAATTGAAACGCGGACGTAGCAGTGCTAGTCCAGAGCGACCTCGCTCTCGAGGAACCGAAGCCGAGCGTCATAATCGTGATGTGTTGAAGAAAAAGAGAAGGGTTCTATCAGAGGAAGGGGCGCCCAATGTTACCAATGGAGGCTTAAAGAGGCAACATACCTCTGCAGCTGATGATGTCAAGTCACCTCCGCGGCAAAAGCTCGGCATTAGTTCTAGTGAATCGAAAAGGGATCGCTCTCAGGACTCACGTGTGGCTCCCTCCAAAGACCGAAACTTGGTCAAAGAAGAGCGGGATAAGCACTTGCCGCACGAATTGGCTGACATTCCAATGGAAGATGCCAAGGCGGAAACGGACAAAGAAGTTCCCATCTCGAAACCCGAACTCGTTCTACCAGCTGAGCCTGATGGTGAAGTTGAGCCACAAAACTCCCCTAGTGAAACTGCTAGGCAAACGATGCCAGACAAGGCAGAACAAAAACGGCTGGCGGAGGAAGAACGGTTCGTCGAAGCGGAAAGAGCTCGTGCTCAGAAAGATGAGGAGGAACGAGCAGCCCGGGCGGCCCGTGTAGCCCAGGAGAAGGAGGAAGAAAGCAAGCGAAAGGACGCCGAGCAGCGACGGATCAAGCAAGCAGAAGATGAGCATCAAAAGCGCCTTGAACAAGAAAGGCAGCGGCTTGCCAAACTGCGAAGGGAGCAAGAAGCGCATGAGCAACGACGACGCGATGCACTTCCTAGCCGCCTTTGTATAGCGGCCAACCTGGTCGGATCCAACGATCCCCAATCACGCGCTCACTCATGGCTGAAGAAGTTCATGCCAGTGGTTACAGCCGAAACCAAACAGCTTGATCCTGACTGCAGTGCAGACGTCGCCAGTGAGAGATGGGTTCCGAATTACCTCGTTGCTCCGCTGCTAGCAACAAATGACCTTCAACTGTCCCAGTACTCTGGTTGGGAGAAGCGCAATGTAACCCCGACCCAGCGGATGAACCTGTGGCGGGTTACACGGCGAATGCTTGTGCAGGCGGACGATACCGAGTTCCTGACGGCGTCCTTTGGACAGATCATGCAGAAGGATAGCGAGACCCGGAGTAAGTACTTCGATATGGATCATGTTTTCTGGGTTAAGGTACGTTTCGTTCGCCTCTTGTCCCATCTCTACATGTACTAACTTTACTAGCTTTCCGACTTTATGGACCTTGTCCCGCACATTCCTCACCTTCATGGACTGGACATTCAGTTTTTGAAGATGCATATCGACCGAGAGCCTGGTTTCGACCCTTCCTCTCAGCCACCTCTACCAAATGGGCATATTGAAGGACCGCAGGAGAGTTCTGGACTTCCCCACGAGCAACCTCTGACTAATGGCTATGTGCACAGCCGGCCAAGTACATACGTCTGATTTTCTGCCAGTCCGCATCCCTTGTACAGGTGGACGATTTTCCTTGCATGTATGACTATGATACCTCTGTGTGACGTGATACACGACCAGTAGTTGGATAGATGAGCAGTCCGAGACTGCGCCAGAAATACATTCTGAAATCACCAAGTCTCAGCATATAGTAGTACGAAGCACGTGATCATACGGAGAGTATCGCACGCACGTGCAGATGACTAAGCCGTAGGGCACACGGATAGGTCTAGGCGAGAGAAATTGGCATCACCGCCCACAATCTTCAGATTCCAACCACAACCACCACTCTTCGAGGATATTCCGACATTCAATCGTCGTATCAACACATCATCAAAATGGTGCGTACACTCTCGTCCAGTCGGGAAAAGCTCGCCTCAATCGGCGCAGCAAACCCAGAACCAAAAAACCCCAACTAACACTTTTCTTCCCACTCTAGTCGGACGGAGAAGAGACTCAATCCAACCCCCCCGTCGCCGCCGACGAGGTCGAGGTCCCCGCCGAGACCGGCGCCACCGGCCAGATGTCGGTCCTCGACGCCCTCAAGGGTGTCCTCCGCATCTCCCTCATCCACGACGGTCTTGCCCGCGGTCTCCGTGAGGCCGCCAAGGCCCTCGACCGTCGCCAGGCCCACATGTGCGTCCTCAACGAGGGCTGCGAGGAGGAGGCCTACAAGAAGCTCGTTATCGCTCTCTGCTCCGAGCACAAGATCCCTCTGATCAAGGTCCCCGACGGAAAGATGCTCGGCGAGTGGGTTGGTCTTTGTATGTTTTCCCTTGCCGGAGGCTGAAGTTGAATCGCCGGAGGCGTATTACATGAACCGTTGCTGATTATGTGATGCAGGCCAGCTCGACCGTGAGGGTAACGCGCGCAAGGTCGTCAACTGCTCTTGCGTTGTTGTTAAGGACTGGGGTGAGGAGAGCCAGGAGCGCTCTGTCCTCCTCAACTACTTCCAGACTGAGCAGTAGATTGGCTCATTCCGGTTGCGGCGGCCAGGGGTGGAGGATTGATGTGATGTGATTTGGATGCGCTGGGAGGATTTAACTATCTGTCTGCTGGCGGGTATTCGGTCGGGTCATGTCTTTTCTATGTACTACGGTACCGATCTTGGCTGTTGTGGATTGAGATCTATCTATCTATGAAAATCTGAAAGAAAGGATTGACAAGCATGTGCCTTCTTTGTAGACTGCCTTGTTCACTGAGGTGAGGTGTATGACTTGTTCATTGTGTTATCTATACCTAGGTACAGATAGTAGACTAGTATTCCCAAGCTAAACCAGCTTCTAGATATCTTTGAAAAGCCATACAGATGCAATCGGAAATGGACAACACCAGGTATGCAGATTGTATCAGGACATCCCAAGCCGAACGCCTTTCAAGCGAAAGCAGACACTGAAGCAATTCGCAGCAGCAAAAAAAAAAAAAACCGTAACTAACGGAAGTTGTACGAGGGTCGGGTCATCATTTTGGTCTCCGGTCTTAGGGATAATTGCTGATAAGGTGAGCTGCCTGGGTCATAATAGAGGCCCTCAATATTGCCGGTTTCGCGGTGCAGAGAAATGTAGTAGAAGCCTGATATCGTGAGACCTTGCCGTGCATCTGTGGGAGTTATGAAGCATCGTTCTGTGATTCTTTGTCAGTCAACTATAGATGGTGAAGGGAAGGGCTTGTACACCCCCTGGCCTGCATATAATCAAGGTGGGCCTGTCATACTAGCCGGTTTGCACGGCCATCGTTGATACGAAGACAGGAATCACTATGATTTTATGCAGATCAGAGGGTGCTAGGATTTGAACATACCCTTCCAACGCATCAGTATCCAGCTCTTGCACAGCTCCTCTGTAATCCATTTTCTGGACACCAGATTCCTGGTCATCTCTTCATCTGTTAGGTCCTTGAACGGCTGCAGTTCCCGCCAGTACGTGCTGTCAATCTCAGCATCCGCTTGGAAATTCTTCGTCTCTAAGGTATGTGAGTTGAAGTCGATGATCTCTCCCTCCAGGAACGTCACAATGTGGGCGTCGTGCGATGGCGACGTCTTGTCGGGGATATTGTACGCCTCCATGGTCCCTGATAGGGTCATATCGTGGGTGTTGATGTCGTGGATGGTTACTTTGACCGGCCAGTTCTCATCCTTTCCGGTCCGCCCTATGTTGTAAACTTGACTAGCAAGATATCGTCTTCCGTTCGTTGTTTGTATGCTGATGCGATTCTGGTCATTGCCATTTACTATCATGGGATCGTTAGATGAACTGGACGCCTGTTGGGGAAGTATGACGCTGGCGGTGCTTGCGGCTCTCTGGCACCCCGAAAAGGTCATGCCCGGGCGAAGCCAGGAGCACTCTGGTGGAGGACATAATGAGGAGGTGTCGAGGATAAAGTCGTCTTCGTCCCAGGAAAGAAGATCTAATTCGACAAATCCCCCCGCGGCCGCCGACCTCAGACTTTCCTCAAACGAGCTCGAGTAGCGTAACCGGTCTAGATAACGGATGGTCTCTTTCAGCCGAGGGCTAGGAGGGTTCTCTAAGTGCAACTGTCGATGGGCGCTGACCCGCGCACGGAGGTCATTATGTGTAAGAGTGCGATGTGGCTCGCTGCGGCCGCTGGGAAGAAGTCGCCAAGCCCGAGAAGAGGCGGCTGCGCTAGACCTGTCGCGAGGGTCTTCCACACGTTCGAGAAGGTAGTCGTGGAGCGGTCGTGCTCGGGAGAATCTGGGTTGACGAGGTATTGACTGTGGTTGCGCTTCTACGGACGATCCGGTCTCATTTGATCGATGACTATTCTCGATCGCGTCTCCGGGATTTGTTTGGGGGTTACGGCGTGCGGAACGTCGCGACGTGCTGCGTTCGGAAAGTCGGCCTAGCCATGAAGAGAGTGCGTTGCTCTGTATTGGCGGATAAGCCGGAGAGACATACTCCTCGTCGTCGGATGCCGGAGCCCAGCCATAGAGTGTACGCGGATTCGAGACCCGACCTTCATATAGGTTGCTGTTGTTCATGGTACTGTAACTTTCTTCGTTCGGGCCGGAGCGTTGTCGACGCAGAATCGGTATGCGACGGTTGATTTCAACGGACATGCGCATACTGGCGTCATCAGGGTCCATCGGGTCGATATCAAGCCCGGGGACAAGTCCGGAGAGAATCTGTTGTCGACGGCGGAGCTGGCGACCGATCAAGGACGAGGAAGGACCGGGCGGAGATCGCACACGAGACCGCAAGAAGTTCACGTTATCATTATGGGCGTCGCCGCGGGGATCTTGATGAGAGGACGTAGGAGCCAAGGGCGAGCGGGAGGGGGCATCCTGCAGAGAAAGACAGATAAGTACAAGCCCAGACGTAGAGGACCAGGGTTGTAACTCGGCGATATCCCGAGGAAATGGCTCGGTTGCAGGGGAACAAACGGAGGACTTACAGAGGGCGAGTTGACTGGTGGCATCGGTGGATTCGCCGCGAAGAGGCGCGGAGACGGGGCGCCTGATAGGAGAACACATGCAGTGGATCAGGATTCAGCAGGATAGTATGTATGGGCGATGTCGAGGATAGATGGAAAGAAAGGGAGATGGAAGATGTGAGGAGCCCGAAGCAAGGTGAAGGAGGAAGAGTGAAGAAAGAAGGCGATAAATTAGGCGTTCCCAAGTTGACCATTTGATCCTCCCACCCGAGTGCCCCAGTCTGTCTATACAACCAGCACCGTCGCTTATCTTAAGTCTGGGCTTCTCGACTTACTCCAGTGGCTACCTTACATTTCAAAGCATGCGGCCGTCTACTCTGTCATGTCTCCGGTGACTGCACAGCGTTATCGTCATCTGCATCTCCATGCCTCTTAACACAACCACCAACCAATTCCTTCTGCCAGCGGAGCATGTATCCTGAATCGTTCCACCGCTAGTCTGGGGTTTGGCGATCTCCTCCGATTCTTTGTTTCACTATAGGAGTCTAGTCAGCTGCAGAAAAATTCTGGGAGTAGGCTTTGGGATGGCGTCATCCGCTATCCCCGTCCATGTACGAGTATGAGAATGCTCACGCCCTATCTTCTGCAACTACTGCCTTTCTCAGGTACAGTTTCGGTGCAAACTCCCTTCATCATCTTGAGACTACCTTGGAGTCGGATCTCAGCCTTTTGAAAGCTGTGTTCTGTCGCTCTCACAAGGGCTCGGGTGCTCGTTGCTGATGAGGTATACCCAGGCCTTGCTTCATTTCCCTCAAAGTGCCTGCATGAACTTGATAAAATAGATCGAGGAGGACATTGCTCCATCTATATTGCTTTTTCAAATGTCCAAAGTATGTACTCTCTATTGACTACACCCTCTGGCCTGCATATAATGAAAATCCACCTGTCTTGATAGTCACCACACAGCAGCTAACATGGTCTATTGTACTGTTCATACGATAGTACAAAGAGGTATTCAACATTTTGTCCTTGTTTTATTAACTACTTTAAATGCTTATAGGCTTTGGACCATGGCCCATTTATGTAGTTACTTTATTCTATGGACATGGTTGATAGAATATATTGTGTAAAACATGGATACTCAAACAGGTGGATCCCTTATATGCAAGCCAGAGGATGTATATATGCTGTAGATCTTATGTGACTGAGCAAAACTGCACGCAGACTTACGCTGCCGCTCTTGATGCGTTCAGTTCATCTGCGCGCCTGATGCAGTCCACGATAATCGCCCAAAAAGCCTCCAGGTCCACCCCACGGGGTATACAGACCCCGGTCGGATTACTGCAGACTACCGAGCGGCCCAACTGTCCTACCAGAGCAACGTCATCTCCATGGAGCCCATCGGTAACGACGGTGACGGCGAATCGCTCGCCGTTGCGGTCATCAAACTTCAGAGTCTGTTCGGGGTGCTTGCTAGCAAATTCCGGGTTGAGGGTCGATATGATGGCTGCTACAGCGAGAGGATCGTGCAGTGGGGGGCCTGCTGTGATACCAAACTCGGTTTCGTAGGTTGATGCAAAGAAAAGAAGTAATTCGTATAGCATTTGGCGGAGCACAGTCGGCGGTGTGGAGGGGTCGCCGTTGCCGTGTAAGACACGGGTTTGGACGTCACGGGAGGCAAGGACTTGGTGCGTCAGGTCCAGAGTCATCAAGAACGTCTTCGGTGCGAGGATCTCGTTGCTGAAGATTGACTGGGAAGCCTCGGGATCGCACTATAGAAGTCAGAGTTGGCTCACCACTAATGTATTGTTTATGAGCAACATACGTAAATGTTGAACTCTGCTAATGGGGTGACATTTCCAACCCGCTTTTCATGCCCAAGTACTCTGCTAATTGGAGCGTTGGCAAAGCCATCGCCAACGCCGCCACCCATGATACTGAGACCTTTGATATGCGATGCGACTTCTGGGAATGTTGCAAACAACAGGGCAATGTTGGTCAAAGTTCCCGTAGCTATGACCCAGGGTGTGCCCTCAGGTTGGCCCATGAGTGCATCGCGCATAGCAAGGATGGGATTCTTGTCTGTAATCGGAGCCCGTGAGGCCTTAGGAAGGAGCTCGGTTCCATCAATACCTGAGTCGCCTGCATCCGTCATTGTGAAATTAGCTCGCTGTACAAAATGAGCTCGCTGGGTAAACGAACCGTGAATGTTAGGAGCGTGCACAGCAGGTCTACAGAAGGGCTTTTTGCTTCCTGGGTAGACAGGAATCTCGGGCTTGCCGATGGCCTCTAGAAGCCTGGTGGCATTGACAGTGGTGTTCTCCAAAGACGCATTGCCATGAATGGTCGTGATACCTAGGAGGTTCAGGGACGGGTGATGAGCTGCAAGAAGGATTGCGAACGCGTCCTACATTGATCAATAAAGACTACATTAGACCCCCGTGGCTGGTGTGCAGAATAGATCCAGATAGGCCTTACTTACATCGTGTCCTGGGTCGATGTCAGCTTGATAGACGGCAACAGTAAATCAGGATATTGGGTTGGGCTGCAGACCAGGATCGCAATCCAGCCAGAGAGGGATTGGTGTGTGTGATGCGGTGGTCATGATTACTTTCTTGAAGCGGAACTGGGCTATGGAGATGGAGTCTCCTTGTGTCAAATACTGGTTCATCCGGGGTCAGGAGGCGGGGGATCCTTATCCTTATCTTTGTCCTTATCGGCGCAGCCCTAGCCCTATTTTCCGTATCCGGACATGTGACGTCTCAGTCGCGTCTCGGAGCTGTACTCCGTAAGGTTCGATTCAAAGACTGCAGATCCGCGCTGCAGCATCAGATTCCGATATATTTGCGCTTCCTTGCTACAACCTAGTCCGCGTTCTGCCTGCGATGAAATGAACACCGACTCTATCCCTTCGGGCCTCCAACCCTTCTCACAACTCAAGGCGGGCCCAACTACATCCAGCTCCAAGTCAACAGCCGTGCCAGCCTCCCCGACAACTACTGCCCCCTCGCAGTTTCCTAACCGGCAGCAGCTGAAGAACAGCGGTCGGGATGAGCAGATTAACGGATCAAGTGACAAAGCTATAGCTGCCCTGGTTCGACGCGTGCTTTGTCCTCAGTCAGGAAACTATGGCGGTGCCACTTCACCGTATGCTCCGGAGGAGCTGCTACCGCCGCTTACGAGCTCGAACGATGTGGACCGTCAACTCTACGCTCTCGTCGCCATGATCATCAAAGAGTTCATCTCCTCCTGGTATTCAAAAATCACGTCGGATCAAGCTCTTATCAACGAAGTGCTCCAACTGATCGCGCATCTCACTCGGGCGCTTGAGCAAAGACTGCGGGAGACGGATATTGCGCAGCTGGCTCTGGACGATATTCCTGCCCTAGTAGAGGCGCATATTATCTGTAAGTAGCTGACCTTGTCGGCATCGAGGTATGGATTGTTTATTGACCGTGGTGTCTGAGGACCAGCGTATCGCCTAGCCAAAGAGCAGTCGAACTTGAGCGGGTTATCACCCTCTTCCCGCGAGATATACCATGCCTTGAATCCGCACCCAGCCCTCTCGCCGGCTCCGGTCACTTCGGACATAGATTCAATCACGCAGCAGCGCGACAACGAAGAGATATACCGGCGATTATTGGTGGATGGCGTTCTGGCTGTACTTCTTCCTACCGAGGACCTCGAGAATGCGTGTTTGCGGACTTTGCTGAGCGACATCCTATCCGATCTCATTCTGGGAAATCAGATAAGTGACAAGGTATGCGAAGGCTGGTTCTTGTGGGACAGTACGACAAAGCTGCTGGATATGCTCTCAAGGGATAACGACGGACGTGGGCATGGCGCGACACAGGCAGAGATACCTCGGCCAAACCAGTTACAGCAATTTGGTCTGCTTTCAAACACAGACGGTGAGAATGATCAGGCATCTCCTACTACTCAATCACGGGTCTCACGCTGGATATGGCAAATCCTCCAGTATGGATTTTTCGCATACGTGACTCTACGATTCATCGTAGCTGGGCTGTTTCGCAATGCGTCCACACCGCCAGTGATTCCAAATTTGCGCTCTCCAGTGGACGAGTCATCTGCGAAAGACGATGGCACAAGGAAGCGCCCGGTGCTTGACTATCGACTGTTTGGCATGCTGTCGCAGTTGCTGGATGTCCCACGGCGGATGCCATGGTTAGGAGGACTGTTAGCCCTCTTCCAGTACTTTATCCTGGCGGGTCCAGGAAAAGTGGGAGACACAGGGAGTGTGCTTGATAGGTGAGTGGCTCTGATTATTTGGAATTCTGAACTCCCTTCCCTACACATTCCATGGTCGCACAATGTATCACAGGTCTTGTACTCCATCCACATGGTCCGGACTTGCCGGTGTCTTAAGGAGAGAACCGGAAAAACCAAAGGTGGTCGACTCTCGAATTGATGGGTTGTGGGCGAATAGCCAAGGGAGCAAACCGTATGTGGTTTGATTTCCGAGCAATGATCTACGAATGGTGCTGCAAACTTGGTAGGCGCTTCTCACTCCGGCCGATTTCAGGCGGTCATTGGAAGAAAGTCGAAGGACAAGCGGGACGTCAATGCAGCGGATTTACATTGCACGCATGCTGCATCGATCACTTGATCTGCTGGTGGATGCACGGCGCATCCTTCGCGATAGCAACAACGGGCGCTCATTCGCCGAGGCTTCTGTGGTATCAGGCGTTACAGACCTGACCTCAAAATACCGTCATATAACGAGGCGCGTATCGTCAATACAGACGACGGAGGGAGGTCCCCGACGGACCCCTGGGCAGTCTTCGGGATCATTTCTCATTTTGTGCATGCCCTGAAGTCTGTTTGTGCCGCGATATGATGGTCGCCACTTGTCCAGGCCTTCACTCTTCAGGGCAATATGGGGCTGCTCGCCGATTGGCCGTGTCTGAATAGACTGGCAAACGTTTAACGTCTTCTCTTTGAGCTTTGTCCTTTCTTCAGTGCTTATGGTTGCTCAGGAGTGATTGGACAGGCCCGGCCCTTTCCGTGCCGTGCTGGAACCAGACTTCGCTGCCCATCACCGCCTGAAGAAGCAGGCTCCGGCCCCTTAGAATCTTCACGCGATCGGAGACAGGACAATCTCGGTCTTGCCGATCAGGAGTTGGCGGGAGCGACCACCCCTAGTCGACGTTGGCGGAGATATTTGGCATCAGAATCACGGACACCTCTTGCGGAAATGGCCTTTTGTTAGCCTTGGTTGCATGAAAGGACCACTAAGCCAGGCCTTTTTTGCTTGCATTTGTCTTTGCTCAAGCCAATCAGCGAAATTCCTGGCGCATGAATTTTTAAATTCGACCTGCAGCCGAGGAGGGTTCCATCGCTCCTATCGTGTTCAGGCCTAACGACTTAGCCTATGATATCCCGCTAAAATTGTGGCTGCTCGGTGGCTCACTCTGATTGACGATGCACGCGCCGAAGAAAAGCCTTCTCGATTTGAGCTTTGACATTCGTCCTCAACGTCTCCAGTGCTGAGGGGCCATAGCTGGTCCAAGCTTCTCGATTTGCTCTGATCGAGCAGATCTTGTTCGCTCCTGACGAGTGCGCATCGAATGATGAAATATCTTGACGGCAATTAAGCCAACCACACTACTGCTCAGATTGGGCAGAGAGACGAGGGGACAGAAGGCAACCCCTGCAATCAGGGAAGCACTTGCCAGGGCCCCTGAAATGGACTGCTTCTCCACACCTATCGCTCGCCTCGCCTTTCCACTAGGTTTTGGCTCTCTCGACCTTTGCGACAGCTTATTCCCTCGTCTTTTCCCCGAATTTCACCTCTGCTAGCGAGATTCAGCCAAGGTGATGAGATTTGTACTGACTTAGTCCTTCATTAGGTTCCTCCACGAAAACATTGAGGAGTATGTCATCACCCCCGCTTTGTTACCCAATCTCCTACAGGCATCGCGGGAGGCGCTTTTCCCGCAAAATCCGCGCCCGAAGCCTGAACCGAGCGTCAGTCGCGGTGAGGTGCTGACGTCGACCTCAACGCCTACTCTGCCAACGCCTGGAGCGCCGTCATCCATCAGTGCGACACAAACGACTGCCGCCTCTGGCGGCACGACAATAACGCCGTCTGATATTGCGACAACGGTGTCGCCGGATCAGCAGCGGCATCCCTCACCAGCCGAAGTCGCCTCAATAAGGCGAAAATGCGCACTTGGCATTTTGTCTCTGGTGCCTCGCCCAATCGCGCGCCGCCTGTTTGGTGTTCCGGCAGAGGTTGGCCCTAGGCAAATATCCTCGTCTGTTCAACCGCGGGCCCAATCTCCGCACCAGTCTCAGACGTCCGGGTCTGGCGCTAGAATGGATCGTCTTTCTTCGTCGCCTTCGCATTTGTCACCGTCGTCGGGCGGTACTGGCAGTGGCGACGACAGTGGCAGTAACGTGGAGGAGCCGCTCCTCGCTTCGGCAATCGAGTCCGATATCCTAGATCTCTTCGCAGATGAGTATTGCAACAAGCACCTCGTCTACTCGATCATTGAGACTGTGCTCGCGAGGCTCCTGCCTGAGTTGTCCGATCGTAGTATCGCCGAGCTCATGGAGGACAGGGCCGTTCTTGTACCTGCTGCGTGAGGTACTCCGTCCTCCGTACTAACGTACATTTTTCCCGATCCTTTGTATATAATAATGAGTAATGCTAATGACCTCGATGATTACGGAGTACTATGACTGTCCTGTCCTAGACTTGGATAAGCGCAAAGCATACTCTAGGTAAGCTCATTCTTCGGCCATGGCCTATCGGCGTTCCATGGATACATTGCCACTAAGAGATATTACTATCAATCTCGATAAGATCGCACCTCGCCCATAACAAAAATTCCATACCCATATCCATCCCATCCCCTTAACGAAGCCCGTATATCCGTAGACGAGCCGGCAACGCCCAACCTCGGGGAACCTTTGCCGCCCTTCCAGAACCCTTCCCCTCCTGAGCACACCCCTCGACCTCGAAATGGAAGGCGCAACGAACCGCCTTCGCCAACGCCAACGCCACGCCAAGAACAGAGGGACAAAGAAAGCTGCGGGCAGCGGCATGCCATGGCGTTGACACTTGCAAGGCGGCGCTGCAGGAGTGCAACTGCCAACTGCAAGTGCAAGAGCAAGAGCAAGAGCAGGGCAATTGCAGGAAAAAGAAAGCATGATGTTCTCCCCTCTCTCGGTCTCAGATCTCTCCTCTTGAGTCTCCGGCCGGCCGGCTCGCCCGGCTCTTCTCTGTGAGCACTGAGAGGCGCAATGCACACCCCTTGCCCTGTCCTGTCATGCGACGCACACCCCGGACTTGTCTACATGCTCATCGAGACCTCGTATGTCGGAAGCTGTGGTGTGTGTGGTACAGAACTGGACACTGGACACTGGACGAACCGGTCAGCTTGAGCTGTCTACCGTACCTACGGAGTACTGACATCCCTGAGCAGTGAGTAGAGCACGGAGTATGATACGAAGTAGGAGTCGCCAATGGAACCTATGTGCTCCAGATTTGAGAGATCCTTACCCACTGAGAACTCCGTACTTAGTATAGAGAGGTTAGTAATCTCACCCGCCCGTGAGTTGCTCAGTATCTGCGCAGGAAAGCAAGTACTCCAGTCTCCGCACGAAAGCAAGCACGAAGGCTGAAGGCCAAAGTACGTAGACTCCAACCCACCCTGCGCAAGAATACAACGAGATACCAACTGCGCGCAGACGAATAAGGGGGGAGGATAAGTACACATCGGTACCAGACTGACAGGTCGGGTAGATGTACATGGAGCATTGCCCCTACGAGCAGAGATGACGTCGGGCTAGTCCGGCTAGTGCTCAGGGTGTGCAGACTAGTCCAGTCTAGACCGGGGCCGGCGTGAACTGGTGCTGTCTTGTCTTACACTTTGAAACCCGACTGGAAGGAATCGAGGTTCAAGGATAACGCTCCCTCGGCGGCGAGCAGGAGGAGTTCGTGTTGAAGGGTGACGCAAAAGATGCGGTGAGGGTGAGAAGTGGGAAAAGGTACTTCTGGACTGTGTCTGTAGGTACCCATCGTAAGGTGTGCTGGAAAAAGAAAAAAGAAAACATGGATGGAGCCGGGTCCGTTTGGCAATTGTCAGCATTAGCAGCTGTGGCGCGAGACGTTCTACGCCGGGGCCTTGCGGTAGGAAACTAAGTGGATAGATAGATCGCCAAAAATTGGAAGAGTAAGAATATGTTACGTAGATAATGTACGCTCTAAGTGAGAGGAAGAAATGATAAACCAGAACAAGCAGGGAATCAATGCAGTTCGCGCGAGCGAGTTGGTTTAGACAGCCGCAGGTGATCATGCAGACAAGGATAATGCAGCAGCAGAGACGGCCACAAACACGAGCACACTCGCCATCTCCGTCCGGGGAAATGACAGTGGCCTGGTATAAATGCGCGACAAAAAGGAAACAAGAGACCAAAAGCAAATCGCGCCATTGCCAATAGTGGTATATCCACCATGCATCCTATATATCAGGAGCAGTAGAGTCCTCTGTCTTCGAATGGATATCGTATAAACTGAAGGAGGTTGAGGTCGCCCTCGTAGTATCTGTATCGTCCGTCCGGTCCGTCCGGTTTTACCCAAACCCCAGCAAAATGTGCAGTATAGCAAGTAATGAAACAGGGAATCAATAACAAAATAACAAATCCACAGAGCACATGCAATGATGGAATAGATAACAAGCCGACCCAAGATTAGATAGAGAGACCGTATAACAGGATCACATGGGGAGGCAAGCCACGTTCTTGTGACTGGTTCAGGAGTGTACATGATTTTAACCAAAATTATGGATGCTTCGCTTCTTGGTGAGACGAGGTTGATGAGGTGCGGGGGCGTCGTCGTGCTCGTCGATACGAGTGAGACCCCCTGGTAGCGTAGGCTGCTGTTGGGCGAGCTGTAACCTCTCCAGTAGTTTGCCGATGGTAAGGGCTTCTTGGGCGCCTAATCCAGTGCTCTGGTGCTCAAAATAGTTTACCACCAGCTCCAAAGCCTTGCGGGCTTCGTCCTGAGTCGGGGATCCTGGAGAGCTAATCGGGGAGACGGTCGTAGACTTCGAATATGACGGAGGGTAGATAGTTCTGGCCCGAATGTCTGGGTTGCTTCGGTTGCGTTTAATCGTGCCAGCGGATGTGTCGATGTTGAGGGAGATTTTCTGATCATTGCCCTCTCCAACAGCGTCCTCCATTGCAGCGGGTAAAAGTCCCTTCATGGCAGATGTCGGTTCGGATGGATCGTCCGCGGGCATAGAGAGAGGATCCGCGTTGGCGAGTGGGAATGTCTGGCTTCTAGGTCTGCTGGCGTTTCCGTCCGTGGGAGAGATACGGGACTGACTGGATGGAGTGAACGGACTCTCGGTCAGCAGTGTGGATGTTGGGGAGAAAGAAGAGCTAGTATCGAGCGAGATCCGAGAGTGCGAATGTTGAAAGTCAATTCCAAGATCCGTAGGCCCGATGGAAATACTCCCTCTGATGTTTTCGTGGCTCTGGGCGGGTGACAACGGTGAAGGAGATATGAAGCCAGTACCCCTAGGTGAAATGGGCGAAAGCACAGTGGGTGAGTGCACAGCAGATGCTAGAGCCGAGTTGATACTCAGACCGGTTGGGCTCAGGCCAGTTGGGCTCTCGGGTTCGCTCTTTGCTCCGAATGAGCCCTTTCGAACCTTAGCTCCCAGCAAGCCATTCTTATGCTTGAATTTCTCCAACCAGCTAGTGCTCAGGACCTTCTCCTTCCCGTCCGAACCACAAGTGTTGGCGAAAAAAAGAGCCTTTTCTCGAATCATTTCATCGGTTAGGCCATGGCCTCCGCGCTGATAGTTCCTAACCCAGTTGGACAGGGCTTTTTCAATGTCAGGCACTCGGCCCTTGGCCCTTTTGATAGGTGATCGACTTCCATCCTCGGGGTTGAGATACTTGTCCTTATGCCGCAGGACTTTTGAGACAGTGCTATCAGAAGTTAGAAGGCGGATACCGAGACTGGGAAACAAAAGAAGTCCTCTACCTTCGTTCGACACCAAAAAGTGCTGTTAACAACTCGTTAGCATCATTGCCTCCTTAAGGAAGGAGAAGCGTACCTCCAATGTCACTCTGTTTGGCGGTCTTATTCTCCTCGGCGTAGATACACATCCTCCGTCGGTCATCGTCGGTAAGAGTTCTCCGTGGCGTTGCGCTACTCGTGGACGACTTCCTAGGGGGTGGAACTACCGCAATTGGAGATACAGATGGGGCGATAGGTACCGGAGCCACTGGGTGCTCGGCGTGCTGGAAAGGCGGTTGAGAGGTAGTGGTAAGCATGCTGGGCCAGGCATTGGAAGGCACCGTCATGGGCAACGCAGGTGGCGCATAAGGCGGTGGTATCGTGACGCCGTAGGACGCATCTAGAGGTACATGAACTGGGTATCCAAAGCCGTGATAATCCAATGGAGGCGAATGTTGCTGGGACGGATGGAACCCGCCCATATCCATCCAAGGAGACTGAGTGAAGCCGTTGTCCTGGGCATGGGGAGTCTCCGTGTCCATGGCGTTGGAGCTGGGAGCTAAGAGGTGAGAGCTGGAAGTTGGGAGTTGGGATAGGCTTGAGAAGAGGCGTCAAGATGGCTGGCGGCGGGGAAGAGGCGCTATAAGCTGCACGCCAAAGAAGAGGCGTGACTCGTGAGGGGGAAGAAGGATAGAAAAAAGCAAGAGCTGCTCAAGGGTCGAGGAGCAGCGCAGATGGCGCAGAGACCACAGTCGTCTAGAGCCAAGGACCAAGCAGATGCAGGTGCATAGTCGACATGGGACAGACGCAATTACAACAATCAGACATGGATGGTCTGAGCAAAGCTATCTGCACTCTGTATAGGGAAGAGGGAAAGGGATAGGAAGGAGACGAAGACGAGGCGGGGAGCGACAGGAGGCAGGCAGGTCAGGTATAGAACAAGAGCGTGGATGGATGGCCCAAGTGGTGAGTGGTGAGTGTCAGTGAGTGTACCTCTCGTGCTACCCCGGCCATACTTATTCCCTTTCGGTTTATTCTTTTCTCTTCTCAATTCAGTCCCTTTCAGGCTGGTCAGAGCGAGAGATTAAAATTACAGCGCCAGCATCGAGAACCTGCACTTCTGGCCCCTGATTGGCCGGGTCGCGATACAGGACGTGACCCCAGCGCTCGTCATGCTAAGACAGGCGTGGTCAGGTACCGTACTCGAATACGCTGCTTGTTCCTGGGCCTAACGCTGTTGGGGCCGCCTGAGGTCAGGTTCTGCTGTTACACCGACATGGAGAGTGAGGCCTGACTCGAGATTGAGAACGGTAGAGAGCACCTCGAGTCTCGACAGATCTCGGTGGAGCCGGACAAGGGAAGGCTGAATGGACAAAGAGAGCCCGGGGCCACAGTCCAACCGCAGAAAAAGCACTCACTCATAATAATGCGATTCTCCTCCCTCTCTCACCTCTCAATTCTCAATTCTGTCTCCATCCACCGAGCCGTATTCGTCCTCCAATTCTTGATCCAGCCCCGTTGCGCATTGTCCGCCTCTGGCTGCCTGTGAATTACATAGCCACTTTGGTGCCTGTATGTTTGACACTGAAGTCGAGGTGTACAGAGCAGCAGCTCCACTCGTCAGGCCTGAAGATCAAAATTGAAAATGTAGAGATGATCGTCCACGGTCGAGAAACCTTGGGAGATGACTCGCTGAGGCCGCGACTTCCTTCCCCGTGAAGTACCCAGACGATCGAAACAAGACTCCAAGACATCTTGAGCTTTTTGACGGACGGATCGCGACTCCGCCAGGAACCGGCGAACTTTACCCGCATGACATACCTCTGGGTGAGACTACCGCAACACATGGCTTCAGATGAGCTTGAACGGTGCCCCTTACTATGAAGCTGTACAGAAAATGCTCCATCTCGAGTTCCTGTAGTCGAGTGGAGTGCGACGGCCACGTGAAACTCAACCTGGAAACTGGCGAGGTCACTGGTAGCGCTGTTATCCAGCAAAAACGGCACTGAGCTCTTGAGGAAATGGGCCGGCGATGATCTTTATCAGCGTTCGAACAAGCGGCAAGAGCTTAGACCCTATTCGGCGAACTATCGACAAATCGAGGCTCGAGCTTGACAGATTTCTCACGATGGGGCAAGCGATGAGATATCCACCCGGCTAGAGTCGTGCTTACCTTTTCACTAATACACTGAAAAGAGTAAAGACGACGGGGAAAAGCGGAAGAGCTCGTTCAGCAATCTTTCCCCTAAGCACTCAGTTTGAACCTACCCTTGACAACCCGATAAGTAGGTTATGTGCACAGTCCAGTTAGAAAGCAAGACTGATCTGCGCCCAGTGTACTTTGTCACGAGGAGAAGCCGGGGGTCGCTGTGGTCGAATCAGCAGCGCCGAAATGATTTCAATTCTGATTTGCAACGAACGCTGACCGAGGATTGGTAGTGAGGCTCAGCCTATCACGGCAGACGCAGGAAGCATAGTTCCCTCAGACGGTGACACTAAAGGACGAGGACGGGTTAGCGCTGGCACCAGCCTTCAACCTTGAAGAGTGACCTTGAATCCTTGATCGAATTCAAGGACGACAGAGCTAGCACCCCACGCTCCACAAGGCCCGTCGCGGTCCACTCCGGGCCGCCAGCCTAAGCTGTGCAAATCTTAATATTTGCAGTGCAGCTTGTTGGGTCCTTTCGAGTTTTTTTAAGTAGTATCTTTCCGTCTCGAAGACAAGTTTGAGCCTGGGAACCCTGGTCATATCCCCACGTTACTGACTCACGAGCTTGTCCCATTCGTCAGTGGGAGCGTCTGTACCTGACGGCGTCAGAAGCCTCGAAGCGGGGACGAATCGACGTGTAATTTCGGAATTACAGGAATTTGATGTGTCGGACTCGGTGGCGGCCCAGCCTTACTAGGGCTAAAGATCTCGGCCATTGGGGTGCGTGCTCAGAGACCGCAGTCTGATCGGGTAAATTCTGCTGAATGCTGACAAACCGTGACCACGACCGCGCTCCAATCAGTGATCGGGAGCTCTCTGGATTGCATGTTTGACTGACCACGAGGGCTGTCAGCAAGGTCAGTTGCCGAGATCGTTGATAGACCTTGTCTGTCACACCCTGCCTCGAAAGCTGGTGTTAGTGGTGGCTTCTGCGCTGCCTTGGGTAAGGCGCCAGCCTTGAGTTACTGCCTTAGGAAAGACCCTGGGCTATCCTAGGCGGCTGGTCAGTAGCGGCTGAGGACTTCTGTACATGGCCATCTTCTGTACGGAGTACTATCGAATCAACCACGGGCACTCTGAGTCAGATTATTGCTTCAGCCTTCAGATCTGAAGCATATCCCCGTCATTGGCTCAAACCTGTTTTGCCCGAGGTACTCCGTAGCCTAGACAGGGTTGCAATTCCCGAAGCATGTAGTGGGGTTGCGGATTTTGCAAGGCCTTTGAAGACCGGACTCCAGAGTCCAGGCTAACTGAGCCATGGGATGGATGCTATACGGAGGAATATGAGGCAGCATCGCTCGACCAGTATCAACTAGTCGGAACCGGGGAAGCGTTCACCATCTATCAGCATCGCTCCCGAGGATGAGTTGACCGCGATAATAGCCTTATCGGGGCATATCTCCAAGAATAGATCTGTAAGGTACCGCATGCCAGTTTGCCTTGTCGAAGGACTATATCCTGACCTTAATATGCCTCGTATTGCAGAGTGATATCTGGTATCGGGATGCGCTAAGGCTGGTTGCACCCCAGCCTGCATCTGCGCACATACATACTCCGAGTAGACGCTGAGCGACTCGGCGTCTCGGCGAGACTATCTGGGCGGGGGTTGGATTGTCTTCATCCACCTCCGCGATAATATTGCTAGGCATAGTGCTAAGAAAACTAGCCAGAACCGATCTCGCCCTTAATTCCCAAGAGGCCGTGACATCAGGCGACCAACAGGATCCGCTGCAGCCATGGTATGACAACTGCACGGGACAAAGGCGAGTCGGATCAAGCACCAGTTCAATAGGTATGTGAAATCGTCCAGGGTCGAAACTCGAACAATGATGGACAATTACGGAGTAACTGGACACGGTTCCTGCTCTTTTTTTTCTTCTTTCTCAGTTCTTTGTCCATACGGATTATTAATGATATTGTTCGACTCGTCACCAAGAGGAGACCATAATCCATTGCCGAAGCTGAGGTGTGGCTGGGCCGAAGGATCCGCGACATTCAAGCCCAAAATGATGGAGCTTCAAGAAGGGAAATACAGGATACGGGATACAAGGGATTTTCCGCGACAGCCATTGTCAACAGCTTCATTTTCGACACGGCTCAAGGGAGACACATCCGGGCTCTGTGCGGTAGGGCCTGATTTGGTACCTAACAAATAGATTATTAGGCACCTAAAGCCGTCGGTCGCCGATGCCGTCTTCAGGCAACGAGTGACGAATCTCCATATAACTGATCGGTGATATCAGTGGATATGAATTGATTGAAGACTTAACGAGGCTGTGTAGACTATGTGCCAGGGTAAACCTCGGTGCTTAGGGCAGATTCAGAACACGAGTAGATACGGAGTACGGCGACTTGAACAAGGCCAGTCGTCGTCCCCAACTCCCCTTGCATCAAGGAACGATGGCCCACCGGAGTCGGTAAGACATCCCCGCGAGTCTACTCCGTACTTCGCATCCGGAAATTGATTGCCTGATTCGCGTTCACATGGAGATATTCCTGTTGATACTGATAGGCCCGGACGAAGGAGCTATGACTGATGGAAATGATCCGAGAGCCCTGAGAGGAGTGACGATCTCGATTAAAAGCGACTTATCAATCGCCGTTGAGATTTGAGACCTAGACTCGAAACTAAGAGGGGCACGGAGTCTCCATAGTTCCAGCTAGGCGAAGGTGTTGGACCGGGACCCGATCAAACTCTCAACTCCATTTTCAATGCACGACATTCTTATCGTAACCTTATTGTAAATCGGTTCTGGACTCAGTTCTTGACTCAGGAGTCAGAACGATGGGGGACAGTACTTTTGTCGGCCGGCGTTGATTCCGGTTGCTGAAGTCCAACTTGGCCATAACTGTACCACCCCTGGGTTGTTTATTACCGTAATACGGCGAAGGACATTAAATCATGGGTAAATGGGACCCAGGAGCCTCTTGCGGGCGGATTAGTATTTCGCCTACTGCTAAGCATCCCAGACCCTGTTTACCTGCAGCGCCATGGCTGAGTCGCGGCCTTGCAGGAATTCGAGGTTCGAGCTGCTGCCCCAGAGCCGAGTCCGTACGGATTGAAATTCAAGATTTGTGTCCATTCTGTTGGGGCCGTCATGCATATGCAATGTAGGCATTTTTAAGGAACCAAGGGACGGCGACACTGGGGAAGTCTCCTGAATCCCGACCACGGTCAGGGGCTCCATCGCTCAATCTGCGCGCTGTAGTCCAGATCCCGCCGTGGAACAGGGGAATACACAACCGGCGCCTCGTGAGCTCCCTGATTTTCTGCAAGCAGACATGTGTCTCAGCTTTGCCTCGCGCAAGCTCGAGTCACTTTGCGAATCAACGATGGCAACGCCGTTAATCGCTTCTATATCGCGCTTCGTCTACAATAGCTGCCGACTAGGGACAAAGCAATGTGATGCTCGTCTACCAATGACGGCGAGAGGTAATCAGGATCCCAGAAATTGTTCTGTTTTGTTTCATTGACCAGGAGGCCAAAGCGGGACCAAAGGAGAAAAGATGAGTACGGTATCGGAGCATTAACATGGCCCTACTCGTTCAGATATCCGAGCAGTGATCTAGAACTTCCATTGTCTTAGAATTCCGGATGATTCGGATCTTTGCATGATCGAAGAAGTCTCGAACGTTGAACTAGAATAAATGAGAAAGAAATAAAGTTGGATGTACGGCTCACCAAGAAACACCTTTGTTGGGGGTAGCTTTCATCCCCCAAGCTTGCCGTTCTCCCTTCACACATGTTGCGATGAGGACCGATTGCGCATCACTTCGGGTAGCAGAGGAATGCAGACTCGGTCGTGGTGCAGCCTGTGCAGGTACCCCCAAGGCTAGCTAGTGATCTTGCAGGACCAAGCGGCATTTGGCAGCTTGCTGCCCGTGCGCACATCATCCCCTCCAATCAATCCCCTCATACTACTTCGCAGGATTTGTCACAAGGGTTGGGACTTTGGATATACAATCCTTTGCGAGAGCACCCCTAGCACACAGCCCGCTCATCTTCCTCGACGCGATTCGTCGCAGGTTGTTTGTGTTCAGGCGAACACCCTGATCTTCATACGTTCCCGCTAACTCTTACCGCTTGATAATCGTCACTGTTGTTACACCGTCAATTCCAATAGTTCCATGGGTCTCGAAAAAGGGTCACGAACCGATATCCTCATCAGCCAGCTCATGAGTGAGACCGACGCGCTGCGGTTGATGTTTGACGGACCGACCATACACAATAGCTTGCTTGAACTGATCTTTAATCGTTCGATGAATCGAATTACACTAGCGACGGGTTAGTAAACTATGATTGCTAGAAAGTAAGGGAAGGGGCGGTACAAAGTCCTCGACGGTGCAGGCAGTGGACCTGAGCACAACGGGGGCAGTATAGTCAGGGGCTTTGCCCTTCGGCTTCGTGTAAACTCGTCGGAGGTTGAGTTTCTCCCACATCATCTCCAAAAGTTCGTCGATGTTCCAGCCATGCTCCGAACTGATAGGGACGGCATTGGGAATTCGGTATAGAAGGTCGAGTTCTTCGATAGTGATGGCGTCAATCTTGTTCAGAGCGTAGACGACGGGGATATATGCGCGGCTTTTAGCCTCAAGAACGTCAATGAGGTCATCGATTGTTGCGTCACATCGAATGGAAATATCAGCAGAAGAGATCTTGTATTCGCTCATAACAGCCTTGATTTCCTGTTGGATTCGAAACGCGGTCAGTGACTGGAACAGCCTCGAGAACCAGCTCGGACTACTTACATCGTTATCAATATGAGTGAGGGGTACGGTGCTCGTGATCGAGATACCACCCTTGTCCTTCTTCTTGAACACGATATTCGGGGGCTGCTTGTTGATTCTGATACCAAAGCCCTCCAATTCATTTTCAATCACCTTCTTGTCAACCAACGGCTTGTTGACATCGAGAACGATGAAGATAAGATGGCAGGTCTTGGCGACAGCAATAACCTGTCGACCACGACCTTTACCATCCTTGGCACCTTGAATGATACCGGGAAGATCCAGAATTTGAATCTTCGCGCCGTTGTATAGAACTTGTCCGGGAACGGTTGTCAATGTGGTGAACTCGTACGCCGCGGCTATCGCAAGACTCCGTCAGCATCTGCCGTATCTATCCCAACTCGTTCGCGCATACCTTCGGAGTGTTGACCCGTTAATTTGCTCATCAATGTACTCTTTCCGACGGAGGGAAAACCAATAAAACCACTGTTCCAGGGTCAATGACAATTTCGCGGCGATGTTTGTCGATGGGAGAACCATACACACTAGCGACACCGGTACGGGCAACATCGAAACCAGCTCCACCACCACCGCCTCCTCCTGATGGTGTCAGAAGCTCACGCTTCAGCTTAGCAAGTTTGGCCTTCAGCTGTCCTAAGTGATAGGATGTGTTCTTGTTTTTCTGAGTCCGAGCCATCTGGGAGTGTGTCAATATGCGCCTTCATTAACTACTTATGATCGGGAAGCGAACCTCGTCCTCGACTTGCTTGATCTATATCCATCCAGGCAGTCAGTATCATACTTGGTTGCATAAAAAGAAGGTGGTGGGCGTATCCTGACCTTTTCCACGGTGGTCGACATTGTGGCGTGCGGTTACGAGATGACCTCTCGTACGGGCAAATCTATATAGCGGGGTAATGAATGTAGTCCGGGTTCGCTGTTGAGGGGCGCTCTAAGTGAATACTCTGTTGAAGAAAAAGATGATGATGCCTTGGTGGGGATCCCAGCAGAGCGGTCTGAGCATAAGCGCCTGAGGCACTCCGGCAGAAACCCTTATCGCTTATCGTCGGCATCGGGTCAAGATTCGCTCGGCGCTCCTGCTGTTCACAACAACCTCACATGGTTACGTTCCTTAGATCTCCATGCGGATGATAGAATTAATTCCCCGACGTGTCCTCTTAAATTTCTCATTCTCCCATTCCGATCCGCTCCTCTTGCTTGATATCATTCCTATCCTTAGCTTCTACATCCGATAGCCCGAGTGGAACTACATACAAATCCCCGTTGATTACTTGGCCATTGAATCTATTCAAGCAGAGCACTGAACAGCCAAAATGCCTTATCTCAAGTCCGGCTCGACTTCCTCCTCAGATGCCGGGAACTCTCCCAGCAACGCCTTCGAGGAGCTCGTCCAGGACCTCAGTATAGCTCTCGGCCCAAGCTCTGGGCTTGACTCGGACGATGTCGACCCTCTCGATATCCAACGATTGATGGAGCTCTACACCTCCAACGAAAAGGACTGGACTCACTATGCCCTTGGGGATACCCACAAGTCGTACACGCGGAACCTTATTGACGAAGGAAACGGGAAAAGTAATCTGGTGAGCTTCCTCCATGCCTCACCGCCAGTCGTTATCTTTCATCGCCGTCGGTATCTTTGTGCATATGTATGACGTTTCTGCGCATATACACGTTGGCCGGAGTTTGTTGTGAGAGACAGTCAGCTAACTCTATTCTTAGCTGATTCTTGTCTGGAGCCCTGGACGTGGGAGCGCTATCCATGATCATGCTAACGCTCATTGCGTCATGAAGGTATACTTCATCCCTTGTTCTTTGATATAGGAGGACTAATTGACCCAATTTACTGTGATCAGATCCTGAAAGGCAGTCTGCAAGAAACCCTATACACATGGCCTGACCAGGACAAAGTGCAACATGGACAGTCATCGCCTCCTCAGGTCACGAAGGTGACCACATACGGCGAGAATCAGGTTACATACATGTCCGACCAGGTGTGTTGAACACGGCTCTGTATGGCTGAAGTATTGCTAATGTCTCAAAGTTGGGCCTACACAAAATTCACAACCCGAATCCAAACGAGGTGGCCATCTCTCTACACCGTATGTACCCAAACCCTTTCTGAAGCTCTCTATCTCAGACCTGGTCTTGCCTATCTAGTTTACACTCCACCAAACGCGGCACACTATGGGTTTTCGATCTTCGACGAGAAGTCCGGCAAGGCTTCTCACATCAAACAGTCGCACTTCTATTCCATTCGCGGTGAACGAACCTGATATCAACCCTCCTAACAATCCCTACGACCCTACTCCTCTCTCGTTCCTTTCGGACTCGCCCAACGTTCAACACTCTTCTCTCCTCGTACCTATTGTACATCAACCCGATGACTATTGACTTCACAGTTTCTCGATGCCATTCCTAGGGTTACCTCAACGCGAACGCGGCCCTAATGCTTCGGCTGTTTTGGCCCTTGGCTTTTATGGCGTGCATTGAACGGCGTCTTTTCCTGTTTGTTATGTTTATTAATGTCCTCAGGATACCATGCTAGACCAACGACGAAATGATCATTAATGATTCTGAAAATGCTCTGCTTATTTGCCCAAAAAATAAAAAGTAAGTACTGATGATAAATATGCAGTCTGCCTCATACAACGATGCAAATATATGTAAATAGCATCCCTGAAATGAAAATATTATACAGCACACTGAATGCAAGACCAATGCACAAAAATGGATACAAGCCAAATAACAACAAAATGCATCCAGAGAAACAAAAAGTGAGCAAAAACAGAAAAAGGACCATGGTCTGCTGAAAAAAAGCGATAAAAAAAAAAGAAACCGAATCATCAATCTGAAGCAATACCAGTACCAAATCCATCACCCTTTCCATTCCTATCATGTTCATTCTCATATTTATTCTCATGCACATATCCATCGCCAAGAACCTTGGTAAGCCGCTCAACGAGCGAGTCCGGATCATCCAAGACACTATTCTGCCGCTGCCGCAGCTCTTCGAGGCGCAGTGACGGGTTCTGTATAATTCCAGTATAAGTATGTCGCCCGTAGGAGGTGGAAAAGCACATCAACCGTGAGACGCACCCAGTCTTCCTGGTTGGGGACGCCCGTTGCCGCGGGGAGCTGGGCTGTCGTGTATTCCTCGGGACTTCCTAGGGCCGGGCCTCTGTGGATGGGGGCCGGAGTGACCGGGAGGCTGGGCCGTTCCTGTGGGCTGGGGAAGTCGGTTATCCGGGTGCCGAGGGAGAGATTGAGGTCCTGGCTGCTGGTCCTGGATTGGTGTTGTTGGGTTGGGGTCAGAGGGGATGTTGCCTTTTGTTGGCTGGGCCCGCCGGAGATGACTTGAGCTCGGGCCTTGCGGGCTTGCTGGATGGATTGGATGTACTTCTGAATCTCAGGGACCTCATCCCATGCGTTAGAGCGGGAGTAGGTGTCCCAGGATTCGCTTGGCACGCTGGTTACCTCGGATGTCCATGATGTTGGTTGGGAGGATTGGGAGGTCCAGGATTCGCCTTTGGTGGAGGTAGGAGAGACCAAGGGTTGGGATTGACGCTCATCATCAGCAAATACTCTGGTGGGTTTAGGTGCATTCGTTTCCCAAGGGAATAACTGGGTGAGTTTCTGCGGCTCGGGCTTCGTCTCCGGGACCTGATACCACATGTCCTTGGGGGCTTCCGGGTAAGACTCTGGAGGCTGGAACAGCTGGTGATCAACAGACATGGTATATGTCTTGCTCTCCAGCGCTATTCCTTCCGGTTTAGAGTGCAATGGTGGCGGTTCACTTCATAGAAAGAGTCAGCAGATGTCATTAGACTGTTTGAACGTTGGTCTCACCGAGACGCATCCCACTCCGCTCTAGGAGCTTCAAAAATCGGTTCATCCTGGGGAGGCGGTTGAGGTGATGGTGCGCGTTGCGTCTCAATGGGGGCTTGTGGCTGAGGAGTGCTGGTATCATATTGCTCGAATTTGTGGGTGTGCTCTGTCGGCGCACTGGGCTCGTGTATTAGACGGGGCTGTACAAAATGATGGGTGTGTTCATGATGGTGCTGTGGTTGTATATAAGCCGTTATGTGTTCTTCTCCGCGGACGTACTGCGGAACTACACTAATGACAGGTCGGTGGAAGCGGTTCTGGGCATGATTTTCAGCTTGAATGTGCTGAGTCGAATACTTTTCTTGGGTGTGCTGGGCATGGTGTTCAGCTTGAATGTGCTGAGGTGGATGCTCTTCGTGGATGTGCTGAGGTGGATGCTCTTCGTGGATGTGCTGAGGTGGATGCTCTTCGTGGATGTGCTGAGACGGATGCTCTGTTGGGATATGCTGAGGTGGATGCCCTGTGTATTCGTGGTGAGACGGTTGCTCTGCATAAATGTTGTGAGTCGACTGATCCATAGGCAATGGCGCATGACCCGATTCTGAGTAGAAAGAGACCTGTACGGGCTTATATGAGCCTCCCTCCGGCGGATGATAAACTGGCTGGGGATGCGATGTCGCCTCATGCTGGAGTAATTGTTGATGCGGTGTATGTTCTGATACAGGGATGGAATGCGTCTGTTGTTCAAAATCTCGATGTGTTACAGTATCTGGAAAGTGCTGGGCATGTGTCTCGGATACTGGCTCATCTGTATAGTGAACTTGTGGCGCAGCCGGGCGACTACTCGGCTCCGGTGTTTCCTAACAACGGTATTAGTTCCATACTCGGTCTGGTTGCTCAACAGAACAGGCGGAATCATCAATCGCGTCACTCACAAAAGCAGCCGAGCGGTAATGTCGGTCGTAAATCGTCCACCATCTTCCCAGCAACTGGTTATATGGCGAATCAAGAGGAGCCACCTGTCTCGACATATTCCAAGGCTTCTGGGATCCAATAAAATGTATCAAGCTAATTGTGCTCTGGAAGTGCTTGTAGGCCGGGGCATATTGATAGTTCGCGCTAGGCGTGCAGTTGTACGTAAAGCTAAGCCGGTGCCAGTCGCGAAAGTGCAGGTTCAGTAAGCCCTGGTCGGCCCCGTCAAAGCTGGTGCCTCGTTCCGCAAGGGCTTTCAGCGCATAGTAGTCTTGCATGTTGGGTCGCAATACCATCACGCCACTGTTAAAGCAGTCGGGCCAGCCGACGTCCGGGGCAGCGGCGAAATCTACGTCCATGGCCAGAAGCTCGTCGGGTGCCCTGATAGCTACCACGTCGGAGTCAATGTATACAATGCGCTTGTATTGTGTTTGCCGCCATAGCTCAATCTTCGTAAAGGTTGCTATGAGATCCGGGCGCTCCATAAGCCAGAGGTTCGCCGGCGTGTGGTTCGTCATCCGATATACGGGTATGAGCTCATCGTAGACAGTCTAGGCCAACAGGGTTAGGAACGATCGCAGCCACGGATAGTGCGCCATGTATAAGACGCAGAACGCGCACCTGGAGCTCGTTTATCGTGGCAGCCTGCAGCGTGTCCGGTGTATACAACGCAACCAGCTTGGCCTCGGTGCCATTGTCGCGCAGTGAGTGGGCGAGGACCACGGCACCTAAATAATGGCACGTTAGTGTCAGGAATTGAGGGTTGTTGAGCGACCATTAGTTTACCAGGGAGGTAGTTATCACTCAAAAGTAGCTGTTTTCAGGTTAAAGAATTGTCAATGGGCGCGAAAGCTCAGAATTGGGGTACCTACAGTGCAATAGACTGGACCTTCTTGGGTAACCATCCCGGAGGAGCTGTACAGCAGCGAAAGCCTCAATTATCAGGCAATCGGAGCGTAGATAGAGAACAAACCGAGAGAAACGAAGCTTGCGACCACAAAAGTGATGAAGCCAAAAGAGAAAGGAGAGTGTAGGGAGGACTAACGCTAGAGGCGCTTCCCCTCACCGGTTATGACTGGGCAACCCCGCTCCAGGGATGTGAAGGGACTGTGCTATGAGGCGCTGGAACCGTTATCCTGTGTCATCTGAGTTGATCATCCGCGAGTTGTCGACACTTCTCGACGATTCAATGGCCCGTGGGGAATCGAAGATCAATGGAGTTCGAAGGGGGTGGTTGGGGAGTCTGGGGACTAGGTAAGAGCGGCTGGGCCATGGTTGGCCGGATGCCCAGACCTGTCAGGCAAGCTTCTATTGGGGATTGTGCATCAGACTGGGCAGGACAAGTCGCACCATTTCAATTTACCAGATCTTTCTCATGAGGCAATCATTCATCACAGGCCGTCATCAGTTAGTTTCCTCCCCGCAGGAATATATCAACGATGACACTACTCTGCAAAGGAAGTACTTCGTCCAGCCAAGCAAGCTCTACCAGATCATCGCCACCTCAGTAAGACGGAGCGAAGCACTCGAGCCACAACCAGCTTGATAGCAGAGAATCAAGGCGACATTCTAAAACGGGCTGAAGATGGCAATACCAACCGGAGACCAGCAATAGAGCCTCAATCAAACACAAACGGCGCCACATTCCAGTGGCTTACTTTCGAACCGTCACCATTGCACTCGGGTAACAAGTACCTAATGCAATAGCCTTTTCAATATCTTCGCGCTCACCGTCCACCGCCCATTCGACTGCTTTACCAAGAGCAATTCGACCATCTCGCTCCAGCGGTGTCCAGTGTGCACTGATCGGAAGCTCAACGACCTGGCTATCCCGAGTAAGGTAATCCGATATACCATCTAGGCAGAGCTCACGCGTGAGCGCATGGTCCTTTTGGCCCCATATAATGGTTGTATTGGCTTTCAGCGTGCCTGGCAGTTCATCGAATATTCCAGCGCCACTAGCAGTGCGCTGGATCCCGGTCTCCTGCGCAATGCTATGCAGACTGGTTATCGTTTCGATGGACTTCGTCCATGGTTCAAGAGCTGTACCTTGTCGGTAGTAACTGCACATTTCAACGAAGTTCGAGATGGCGGGCCTCGTCACCACGGATTCCGCGTATCCCTCGCCATTAGGGTTCTGCGTCTTGCCTTCGACATTAGATGGACCAAGTGTGCTTGCCATGCACTCTGCGGCGTCAGTGATAGTGTAGCTCTGCTGGCCGTAGGACATTTCATGCATGTACTTTAGCAATGATTGGTTTCCTCCGTTGAAGAGGTATGCAACTACGATCGGATGCAGCTGAAAGGCGAAGATATATCCGGAACGCCACAGTTGGACCAAGAGGGGTTTTAGTGTTCTGATGGCATTGAAAAATAACGTACGCTCTTGGACGGGTGAGCGCAGGAAAGATTTGAGCATCTTCGATGAGGACAATAGTCGACGATTGATGTTGGACACGGCCAGGGGCATCTAGGATCTTGAGTCAGTCAAGCCAAGCGCTATTTGATCCTGGAAAATAACATACAAGTGGTCCGTTAGTGACAATAAACCTATCAGCCAACTGGGGCGCTTCAGCTGCCAGCCGCATAGCGAGCAAACAGCCCCAATCATGTCCCACAATAACGGTCCTTTGCTGATGGGTAGTAGTCGGGCCATCAATGCCGTACTTTAACCTCATAGCAATGATGAATTCAGTAAGGCTCTCAAGAACCGCAGTGGCTGTGTATCTTTCTAAACTCTCGGAACCTCCATAACCAGGCAGATCAACAGCGACCAGTGTCGCTGCATTCTGCAGGGACTCTTCGCTTAGAATATGACGCCAGATCCCCCAGCTGTCAGGGAAGCCATGAATGAATATAACCAACGGCTTGCTGGCGCTGGTCGTGGCGTTACCTTCATTGGAGACATAATGGAATCTGAAACCGTTCTGTAGAGTATAGATCTGATGTGAGAAGACAGTCCAATTCTTTGACAGATCCCATAGCCGAATGCGAGCTGTTTCGTACACGGTCAGGTAATGTCTTGAAGCCGGTATCAGGAACAGTGAGAGGTGTATAATACACTTACCGAGCTGCAGCTCCAAGGTCTCTTTTTCAGTGGTGCTTGTAAAGAATTTCCCAGTGTAGACTGCTATGACTGCATATAGGACCAAGGTAAATAGACCATAACCCAGGATAAGGCCTGTTTTTAGCGGTGCTAATAGCGAGGATGCCATGCTGTGTCAGAGAATGAAGACAGACTTCAGTTTGGGTTGCCTGATCCTATCAGCCCGAGGGAGATGACGTTATGAAGTCGGGCAAGCGTGAGCTTGGGTAAGAAGATGAGCATGAAGAACAAGGAAAGAGATTATTGGAGTTGCAGGGAAGATGTGTACGCGGACTATATAAGTATACTGCGGGCACTCACTCACGTGCAACCTAGTTTAAATACGCTGACAACCAGGCTGTGTTTGATCCCCACCACAAGCTCAAAGCATGCCCCTATAGGTGGACTAAGGGCTTGGAAGGAGTACCTCAAGCTAGCGAATGATAGCGCACAAGAATTGCTGCAGAGGAAAAGTTGCGCAGGAAGTCCCTGCCTGAAAGTCTATATCCTGATGCCATCTGCCTCTTCGACACTGGCCCACTGGTACCGTAGCACAACAGATACCCAGCTCACTTGTACTATAAGAGGGGTATTAAAAGAGACAGAGATAAGCACCTTTTTACGTGCTCTCAGAACTCCGAGTGGCGGTGGAATATAGGGTGGCATAATGGCGTAATTCATACACATCAGCTGTGCAACCGTCAAGGCGCTATATATAACAATATTACCATGTGTATCCCAAGTTCTCTCTATTATCATCAATCAAGCGCCCATACCTGGAGACATCATTGTCAGTATATGTACACCCAAGTAAAGGTTGTAGAATCGACTTACTCCAATAACAATCTAAAGAACCAGACTTCCATGTCCTCATTGCGTAACGTGCTCTGTGCCCAGCCTTTCCCTTGCCGAGCTATTCGAGGTGCTGCGATTCTGCCCTCTTCTTCTGAAGAAAAATAACGCATGGTCTCTACGAGATCGTCCCCTTTGAGGCTCAGTGGGACGTAATGGACCCAAGGCTTGAGCCGTTCATCGTGCCATTCTCGGAACAAAGCAATCTTGCAAATCAGGCTGTTGCTTTCGAGGAACGCGTGGTACCGGCCACTGAAGGCGTTCCCGTCGATATCAACGAGGTACTTGTAAGCCCAAGCCTCTTGCTGTTCCACAGGCTCTGTGATGTTAAAGAATTCCATCTGGGCGGCGCAGTCATTACGATCGCATTGCCCAACGGAGGTGAATTGAACGTCAAAAAGGTTGCTATAGACGCTGCGGTCAACCTCTTCAGTTTCCCAATTTCCGTCGTCAGATTTGGCGAGAATTTTGGCGTTATTGAGCGCATTGATGTTGCTGACCATCAATTGCCGATGATGCCGTCGCCAGCCCCCGCCTTTAGAAAAGCCACCAGTCGTTGACCCCCTCCAGTATAACTTGTCCTTCTTCTCCTCCCAGCCATAGTCTTTCTCCTTGACATATGGTACCTTCTTAGCCCAATACCAGGGGCTGGGGTACAGTATATCCTGAAACGTTGACACTTTGCTCTGAGAGAAAACAGGCAACAAGTCATGAACAGCTGCGAACAAATTCGGTCGGTCGAAGAATCCGTAGGTATTTCTCAGCGACGGAGTGCTGCAAACATCGGAGAACGCGGTTGTGTTGTGAATGAAACCTAACTCTCCGAGAGCATATCGAGTTGTATCATCCGGCGGGTTCTCATCCAGGGAACGAACAGGCCTATCGACTGGGCACGATATCCTCGAGCTGGTCCAGGCAGGTTGATGAGACATTTTATTGAAGCGAGTTGTCCGCACTTCATCAATGCGGTCACCCTTGTTCAGGTCCTCGGGCCGAGCCGACCATGCGTTTACCAAGGATCTTGCCTGAAACGCATTCGGGATGGCGCTGTCCTTGGCTATTGCGACCAGCCTTTGAAGGTCTTCACTCGGCACAATAACGCGAGGCTCATCGTGGGCGTTGAAAGCCAGGTCCATGTCCGGCAAATACCGAACAAAGTCCTTGACCATGCTGAGCGTAGCCTCGCGCTGCCACTCGTGTTCATCATCGAGCCCTTCGGCCAGTGACACCTTTCCGTCTCTGATAAGAACCCCAAACAAGCCATTATCATACCCAAGAGCCTCCCTAGCGCGGGCGCGGATGGTTTGCGGTGAAAGGGCCCAGAATGGTAGCAATATGTGGTAGATGGTGTCGTATTCGTCAATCAACTCGACGCCTTTGGACTGAGCGAGCTTGAACCATTTGTCAAAGTGCGGCGGGGGGTGCATGTTGTAGCGCCGGCGGTATTCCTTGACGGCATCGCTCAGCGTCCTGGATTGGCGCCCCAGGAGCTGGCTAAATTGTTGCTCTGCATCTTCGACGAGCGCTGTTATCGGGTGCACGTCGCTTGGATAGTGATCGGTCGGACCAGTCGGAGGCTCGATCAGTTCTGGTAACGTGGAAGGAGGGGCAGATGGTTGGAGTGGAGCGACATTCTTGCTGAAGGAATTTGGGCTTTCAAGGAGGACAAGTGAGAGGCAGACGAGGAGACCTGTCACCAGCAAGCCCAAAAGCCGGTGAGATCGTGCTGCCATAGAGAGTCAAACTCTGACATAAAGAATATGAAGATATGTACAAGAAAGTATCAAACTTATTGAAGCGCTCGAGAGTCGAGGTGAGTTGGTTGCCAGGCCAAACATCAATAACATAAACATTTCCCCACGTGTGATGCAATTTAATCGCGCTAGGCGCCTCTTTTCAGTTACCAGCCAATAGAATCTATTTATTCTAAAGCTATTCCATAGCTTTATTTACATTGAGTTCATTTATCTCAAAGCTGTCATGATTCTGGGCTCAAGTACTACGAATCTTCTCATCTCACCCATGGCCGGGGGTCTTAGTCTGGCCATTTAGCTCGCCATCAGAGTACGTAATTTTCTCTTGCGCGTCGGATCTCAGAAACCACAAGATTGAAGAACAACGGGAAGCAAAGTCCGTATACTCATTTCAGATGACCAAAGCAGCTGTTCGCATTTGCTAATCACGCCTTACACACCTCACATAATCTAAATCTAACAACGCTGTTTGTTTGACCTCTACTTTGCCGTCATATAACAGCACCCCAAGTTCACAACAAAAACCACTAATGACTCAAGCACAAACGCCTTGGCCTGAGCAACATGGAAAAACGCCGCAAGACACAGAAAGCCCACCAGGATGAGGTGCGCCGCATAAAAAGCGCGCCGTCCGTCTGTAATGGTGCCCTTCCATATCCCCCCTGTTTTCCCCATCGGTCGCGCAAAGACCACGACCGCAACCGCTGTCGCCAATGCGAGAATGCCCAATTGGACATCCAAGTCAAGGATCCGCTTCGCGAACAGAGAGCTGAAGTTAGGGTGACTTGACTGCAGGAAGAACAGGCAGTACAAGATGGCGTGTCCGACGAGTAATGGGGAGATGACCGTGCGAGCAAAGAGACGGTGGTAAGCTGTCACAGTCGGTTGCGGAATGGTAGTTAGAACTGATAGCAAGGATGATGCTCTTGGTGTCGAGGTCACATAGAAAGCCGGTGACATGGCCACCTGTAGTGGCAACTGAGACAGGCCAACGTGGCCTAACGCCTTGGTTAGATGGAGATAATCTGATTACAAAACGATTAGCGCCAGTATCTTGCGGACAGTTTTCTATCGACTTACCATCGCCTGTGCTCCATATAGACAGACTAAGCAACCAAGTAAGCCAGATCAGGCACATGAGGTACTGCCGTCGCGTTTCAAACCATCCGTTGAACAGTGGCGCGTCCAGCCATGTTTTCGGCCGGGGGAGCCTGTTGGGTTGCTGGCGTTGCTTGCCCTCGGAGAAGTGCGCAACGTAGAGTCGGAAAAGAACGATTGCAAAGAGAATCGACAATTGCGCATAATATCCCCGAAGAGTGAGAAGCTCGCGACGGTGTTGCTTTTCCGCGTCCGAGACCACGACAAAATGCCACGGCCACGAAGAAGACATGTGGAAAAGCGTTTTTCTGATCTGTAATTCTGTATGCAAAAAAAAGGGTCGAAATACAATTCGTCCATGGTCAAGTTAAAAAGGCGCAATTAATAATTCGGAGATTGTAGTGCAAATCACATGATATTTTGAACTACGAGCCATGATAAGCTTGGTTTATTCATGAATTAATTAAAAGGACCAAAAGAATCTACATCGAGAACGCCATGAGAGTCTCATCCCAGTCAGTTGCCCTGACTACTTCTAAGTTGACTAAATTGACAATCCTCCCAAGGTATGAGCGCCCTATTTTCTTCTTTCGCTCACACTTAGTAAGGTGCTTTACAGAACTGCAGAACAAGGGCCTCCAAGAAGTTGGTCATTAAACCTACGGTGAGGTTTGCATAACCTCCTCGTGGCCGCCAGCGGCAGTTGTTGCAAAGTACCGAACATCAACGTCATCATCGGCTTGGAGTTTCTCCAGGCTTGGGAGAACACTCTGCTGGATAAGCTCTTGACCCTTGGGCGAAGGAGCCTCGGTCTTGCCCTCCTTCTCAAGCTCGGCCAGGGTGCCTTGAGCGGGAAGTCGTCGCAGTGTGTCGATCAGGACGGCATATGACTTGGCGACATTGAACCGAATGTTGGGAATATCGTCTGAAGTAAGTCGCTCAAGGATGGGGAGCACTGAGTTTTCGATGATTTCCAAAGTAACAACGGGCGCTAGCGTCTGGGAAAATGATCAGCAGAGGTTCACAGATAAGAGGCTAATTTGCGTACAGAGATCGCGAAACACGTCGTCATTCTGTAGAGGTAGTTAGGATGTTGGCCCATGGCCATGACTTTTGGAATGATGGACCCCTTGGCCCAGTCAACACCGAATACCTCCGTCAACTTCCTCAGGTTTTGCGTGGCAGCCTCTCGGATAGAGAAAACAGTGTCACCAAGCCAGCCCATGCAGAGATCGCTGAGTTGTTCGTCGAAGAAGTTCACACCCAGCTGGCTGGCAAGGAGAGGAATGTATTCAATAATGGCTAGACGGACTCGCCATTGCTTGTCTTCAGCCAATTGTACGATGGCGGGAAGAAGGGATTGAGATAGGAGTTCGATGCCGATAACTGTGTTTGTTAGAATCCATACATGCTGAGAAGCTTGCTGGTGACATACCATTGTTAACCAACTCTAGCTTAGAGATGATGTGGAGTCGCACATCTGGGAACTCATCTTTGAGCATCTGGAGGAACATGGGCAGAAGATGGGAGATGGTCCTGCAACGGAAATGTAAGCATTTTTCGTAGAAAGCACGGGTAATGAGCCTTTGGCACTTACTCTTCCTTCCCAAGAATAGGCGCAAGCCCACTAATTTGGGTTCCCAGGGCCGCACGCACATGTTGAGACGGATCTGAGACAAGATCTTCCACGCTGGTCATGATCTCATTAAGCAAGGTTTCCCGGTCAATCAAGGAACAGAATCCTGTAGCATTTAGTAACCCTGGTCGATGCCTCGGTTGGGTGATACGCGAACGTACCTGGGATCTGTCCGGCAACAGCAGTGCGGACTTCGGCCTCGGTATCTTTGAGAAGTTTAACGAATGATGGCACCATGTCTCGGGTAACAACTTCTTCATGCACGGCTTTGGCAATCTATACAGACAGTCAGAATAGTTCAAGCAACGGCTTGACCGGGCAATCCGCGGAATACCTTCTCATATCTGTCGGCGACCATGTATCTGACCCTCCAGCTCTTATCTTCGAACAGACTCCGCAAGGATGTCAACAGCACGCCGTGGCTGGGTTGCTGCTCCTTGGGTATTTCTTCCGCAATGGCAATGAGGATATCCACAGTGAGTAGACGCACGCTGTCCTGGTCATCACCAGCCAAGTATTGGAAGAGGGGTATCATTTCATCGATGACAATCGGAGTCGTCATCTCCTTCACGAACTTCGCGAGATTGTTGCCTGCTGAACGTCTAACCATTGGGGTTTCATCGCGTACGAGGCCGGCGAAAAATTGGCGCAAGGTCTGTTGCAGGGAAGAGGAGGATTTCTTATAAGGAACGCAGTAAAGGCCCGTCGCAGACACTTTCGAAGTGAACCAGTCGGCTTTCGACAAGCGCTGTACCATTGGGACAAAATATTCTTCGATCTGCTTTTCGGAGAGCTGCTCGCCGATCTTGTTGAGGGACTCAACAGCCTAGATCGGGTTAATAAAAACACAGGAAAGACGTTACCGATTTGCTTCAACTTGCCTTTTCTCTGACCAGCGGCTCTTCGATGGCCGCTAGATTCTCCAGAGGGGAGAGTAGAACGTGGCCATATTCCGGGCCACCGACATACTCTAAGAACGAACCGAGTTCTTCGCTTAATGCGGTCAAAACTTCATCTTCGTCCTCGACAGAGTCTGAATCGCAGAAGTTAACACGGTGCTCCTAACAAAAATCTGGTTTCCATCCATGATTCACTAACCATCGAGGAAAGGGACCAGCTCATCACGGGTCCGTTCGGGCCCCAGAGCTAATGCAATAGTTGAGAGGCGGTGAATTGCATTGAGGCGGAGGAGGACATCATCGTGCTAGGAGATGCGATCAGTCAGGGCGACAGATCTTGACCGTAGGAGATGCGGTAGCCAGTATGAAGGTTGATACCTTTAGCTCATCGATAAGAACAGCGATAGGGTAGAGCTCGTCATTTTCTCCCTGACCCTCCATCGCGGCTGTATTGTTATAGTATGATGTATTTTTTGAATTAAGGAAATAAGCAGAGAGCGAGGACGTGACCGGAGTCCGAGTCCTTCCTAGACAATTGATATCACGCGAACAACAGCGATCGACTTTTCCTCCTCGGGCGGGTTAAGGAACGAGGGTCTATTGCACAAGGACGAGAGCAAGTTGAGCACCTGGACAGGTCCGAATTAGCCTAAGTTGTTGAGCTTCAGGTGGTGGGAGCAAAAGAGTGGGCATTGGACAAAGGTCCCCCGGGCGAGGGGTTTGGGCCGCCGCAGGAGCCTCGAGGAACCAAGTCGGGATTGATGAGAGCAAGGCGGGAACCAACCTCAGTGAATCATCAAATTAGAGAGACTCTAGGTCAGAGAGGGTATGAGAAGCAATGCCGCTAAGGGTGGAATATTGGGAGCGAAGAGCGGGATTCTGGATGGATATTGTTGTGAGAGACGGGTGACGACTTGTTGGTTCGTTTCCAGCTTGCAGAGCATGGACTGTGGCTGGTGGGCCGACCGCCTTTTGGTGGTTCATGGACATGGAGGGGTTGCTTTCCTGTGGCGGTGCTCCATGGTCAAATTTGTATGACTCCGTCCTCCGACAATTGAACCCAGCCGCGGGCCGATCTCAGGTATCTTTCCTGCCTAAGCTTGGAGCATCCTCCGATTATATTGCCCAAATCCCAGTTTACGTTGTGCGAGTTATCTACACCCTCGCAAGCGCTACTACAATACCCCTCCCACCATGCCTACCATTTCGGTCGACAAGGCCGCGCTCTTCCAAGCGCTGGGCAGAGAGTACGTGCGACTGTACGGATTCAAATCACATATTATCTCTGACCGAATTAACCAGATACACCACTGAGGAATTCGATGAATTGTGCTTCGAATTCGGTTTGTACCCTTCCGCATTACTTCTACTCCGATGAGGCGTCCGCTGACCATGTTAAATCATAGGTATTGAGCTTGACGAAGATGTAAACCCCCGCTATACCTTTGCGCCCCCGATCTCTGCCGCTAAACAAACTAGACAACAAACTCGGAACGGCCGATCGTCGATGGCGTACAGGAACCGCCTCAGCTCAAGATTGAGATCCCCGCCAACCGGTATGCACAACATCTTCGAACATATAGACGGGCTATACTAAGTGGCCGTTTCCAGATATGACTTGCTGTGCTTCGAGGGTATTGCCCTCATGCTCAACATCTTCCTGGAACGGAAGCCTCTTCCTAAGTACAGACTAGTTGAGCCTCCGAGTGGAGAGCTCCAGAAAATCATTGTCAAGGAAAGCGTGGGTGATCCATCAATCTTCTGGAAAGGTTTCATTCGCTAAAAGTCGCATTTAGACCACGAAGATTAGACCCCTTGTGTCCGGTGCTATCCTCCGAAACATCACCTTTGATAAGGCGCGATACGAATCCTTCATCGCTCTGCAAGACAAGCTGCACCAGAACCTGGCGAGGCAAAGGACGCTCGTCTCCATTGGTACCCATGACTTGGACACTATCAAGGGACCTTTCACCTATGAAGCGCAAGCGCCCAAGGACATCCGCTTTGTGCCTCTCAACCAAACAAAGGAGATGAACGGCGAGGAGCTTATGGCTTTCTACGATGTACGACTCGTTACTCGTGTATGCTTGTGCGGATGCTGATGATTCCCACAGAAAGACAAAAATTTGGGCAGATACCTTCACATCATCCGCGACTCTCCTGTTTACCCAGTCATCTACGACGCCAATAGAACCGTCTGCTCCCTTCCGCCTATCATCAACAGTGACCACTCGAAGATCACCCTGGACACCAAGAATGTCTTCATTGAGATCACCGCGCTTGATAAGACGAAGGTGGAGATTGTGAACAAGATCATGGTTTCCATGTTCTCTGAGTACACATCCGAACCCTTCACGTAAGACTTCATCCATGCTCATTTCGTCAAATGGTCAAACAGCCAATCTAACAATGATTAGGGTCGAGCCTGTTCAGATTGTCTCTGAGCACAACGGTGAGACTCGGATAACTCCCGACATTGCGCCTCGAACTACGCAGGCCGAAGTGTCCTACATCAACCAATGCTGCGGCTTGCAACTCTCTGCGGAGGAGATTTGCAGACTCCTCACGAAGATGGCATACGAAGCGGCACCTTCTACGACTTCTCCTGATCTCATTGACGTTCACATTCCTCCAACCCGAGCGGACATTCTTCATCAGGCGGACATTATGGAGGATGTTGCTATCGCCTACGGTTTCAACAATCTTCCGAGATCTTTCCCCAGCAAGTCGGGCACCGTTGCCCAGCCCCTCCCCATCAACAAGCTTTCCGACATTGTCCGCACAGAGGCCGCAATGGCAGGCTGGTCCGAGGTGCTGCCTCTGATCTTGTGCTCTCACGATGAGAACTTCTCCTGGCTCAACCGCAAGGATGACGGTAACACCGCCGTCAAGCTGGCGAACCCCAAGACCCAAGAGTTCCAGGTCGTGCGCACCAGCCTGCTCCCCGGTCTCCTGAAGACCATCCGCGAGAACAAGCACCACACCGTCCCAATGAAGATCTTCGAAGTCAGCGACGTCGCTTTTAAGGATCTTTCGATGGAGCGCAAGAGCCGAAACGAGAGGCATTTCGCTGCCGCGTGGTACAGCAAGACCAGCGGTTTCGAAGTCGTACACGGTCTGCTCGACCGCGTCATGTCAATGCTGAAGACCGCCTTCATCATTGGCGAGGAGGGCCTGGAGAACGCCGCAGTCAAGGACTCGCACTACTGGATCGAAGAGCTTGACGGTAAGCTCCAATCTTTCCACAATCTCAACTAATCACTGACATGACGTTACAGACCCAACCTACTTCCACGGCCACTCTGCCTCCATCCACGTCCGCATCGCTGGAAAGGACCACACCATCGGTACCTTTGGTATCCTGCACCCCACCGTGCTGGAGAACTACGGCCTGAAATACCCCGTCAGCACGCTGGAGATTAACATCGAGACCTTCTTGTGAAGGACCTTTGCGGGAACCGGTGATTTAGAATTGTATAGATGACATATACCTTATCTTGTTCGCTCGATACTTCGACTATAACAAGACGAATAAAAAGCAAAGATTACCCGTTTAGTTCGCACATGTTTCCAGAATCCTGTGTTTAAATATATAGTGGCAGCTGGTACTATGCGACTATGGCGTTGGTAAATCCCATTGGATCTCAAGAGTATATATCTCGGTATAGAAGGGAGCGATCCCGCCAGCACCCACAACTATCTGGGGAACAAGATGTTCTAGAACGAAGAAGACCCTGTTCCTTTGATTCATTTCCCCAGATGGACCTTAAGATGTTTTACAAAGACTGTCTCCACGTGATTCTGACAGATATCATCAGGCCATGGTCGATGCTTGAAGTATTTCATTATGCATATAATATCAACGCTTTCAGCACCGCAAGAAAAAGGTTTGAAGGTTCATAGAGTCTTTATTTTTGGATCATGGAAATAGGGTAGATGACAGGAACGAAGAAATGACCAAATTACTCCTGAGCGAAAGTCTCAGTGGCACCGCCCTCCTGGCCTTCCGCGGCCTGCTGCTCAGCCAGACGCTGCTGCTCAGCAGCCTGCTGGGCGGCGATGGCCTTGGCACCGTAGTCCTGGCTGACGGGCTGGAGAACGGGCTGCTCCTCCTTGGGCTCGATGATGGTGACGGAGTCGGGGAGGGTCTTCTGAGGACCGGCCTTGCCCTCGGGGTCGGAGCCGCGCATGATCTTGACCTTGATACCAAGGACACCCTGGCGGAGGAGAACGTGACGGGTGGCGGAGTCGATGAACTCCTTAGCGGGCTGACCGGAGTGGATCATGAAGCCGTCCTAAGCAGAAAACAGACGTTAGTGAGCTGTTTGGCGCACCATTGACCCAGTGGAAACCGCCGATTCCGAATGTATCCTCCGCGCTTGCATATCGCTTCACATCTTCATTCGAAATCCGCCTTCCCACTGGTATCCGGAGAAAATTCGTATAGAACGTACAGTGAACTTCATGGACTTGGCACGGGCAGCACGGAGCTTTCCGGAAACGACAACCTCACAACCCTTGGCACCGGACTCCATGATGAAGCGGAGGACACCGTAGCAGGCACGACGAACGGCCAGACCGTTGAGGAGCTTGTAGCGGAGGGACTCGCACTGAGCGACAGCGGAGAGACCGCGGTTCTGGACCTTGGCGGCATAGAGGGAGACGGAGTTCTCGGGGAACTTGAAGCGCTTCTGGATGAGAGAGGTGAGCTCACGGATGCGGCGACCCTGCTCTCCGAGAACCTCCTGGGTGTGGGTGGCACGGATGACTATGAAAAACAAAAGCCTCCGTTAGCATTCACAATTCTTTCTCTTCGCATTCCTCCATCATCCCATCGCTTTTTCATTTTCCTCCATTCCAATTCCGATTGCTCCTCCTCTTGCTCCTTCCACCCGAAGCATCGCGGGAAAATCATTGTAGGATCGGGCGAACGTACTGATGTCGGTGACGGTGGGAGTGACACGGACTTCGACACCGGAGTATCCCTCCTCAGCCAGCTCGCGCTGGAAGAACTCGTTCAACTCGGCATAGAAGACACCGTCGGCGACGAACTTTCTGCGCTTCGAAATAGCTCCCTGGACAGCAGCCATGTTTGCGATTCTGCTGATTTATTAGTTGTCGAAGAAACGGCCGAGGACGCGGTGATAGGCGGTGCACCAAGGTTGGGAAGTCGCTCGAGGTTCAGGTCAGTTTTGAGAAGTTCGGCGGTAGTGGGGAAAATTGAATGGTAGGGCTTTGCCTTCCTATTCGGGATAGGGCAAACCCTCGCTTGCTCTCCGCCCGCGCTTTCCTTGTTCAAGGTCTGCCAAGACGTCCGAGCTTCAGGCACTCAGGCAGCAGTTGTATACTTCGGCCATGGTCTACTCTACATCGAATAAAAACAATGATTAGAAATACCATCACGCTCGCTTTCTAGCCCAAAGGCTTCCATAATATTTCGCGTAATCATAGACAGTCAGCCATCGAGGAGAGCATCACGTATTTCTACAAACAGCAAGCTAATGTAGGCCAGAAACCTGGACAAAACAAAGTAATCCTATGCGGACTGTCGCTAATATGAACTTCTTTCAATGATATTTTCAGACTGGATGGCGCCCACAGCACCAGCGTAATCACATGCCAACGAAGAACTGTCCTTATTACTCATGGACGATTCCTGCGCCGTTCGATATGCATGGCCGTTTATTGGAGCTCAACCTCCATTTGGCTCATGCTCTCCCGGTCGCCGTTGTTATCCTTGTTTGATGATAAAGATAAGCTCGAGATTCCAGAAGTCACTTCGGTTGTCTTCTTTGGCGGTGACGGACTGCGAGCGGCAGGTACGCCGCTGCCGATAGCATGATTGGCGGACTCAAGGCCCGTAAGAACAGGGGTGTGCTCTGTCTCTGAAGTCTCACGAGATTTCGGCTGGAGGTTGCTGGACATGCGACCACCATTCATTTCTGCATCTGATCGTCCAAAGGCTTCACTCCACCATCTCACTTCGTCGACACGTGGGAAGATCAACCGCTCCTTGCCCCGCTTATTGTCGTCGATTTCGGGGTCGTACTTAGGGTTCGTGAACAGTTCTCTTCGGGCAAGGAAATAGTCCCAGACACTGCGTGTCCTTTCCTTAGCCTTTATTTCCATACGCTCCTTCTCGCTGTTGAACAGGAATGTGCCGTACTGACACGAGTATAGGTGGTATAGTAGTCGTCGCAAAAATCGCTCGTTGAACTCAAAGCGGAACGGATACTGGTAGAGTAATTGATAGGTTGCGTCGAGAAACTGGTGGAAAACAGGACTCGTCTCCTTGGGTTTGGTGATTTCCTTTTCGGTGACAACAGTCCTGGGCGTCGGACTGGGCTTTTTCGCATTGGGACTGTCTGAATCATAATCCCGTAACTCTCCATCAGAATCGCCCAGCGAGTCACGGCTAGCGTTATCCCGGTTGAAGAAGCCTTTGGCGCTAAGGAATGCATTTTCGATGGCCTTGCCAGCGCCGCCGCTCTCACCAAAGCTCCGCCCGGCGTCACCGCCGATTCGTTCGTTCTCGATTTGGAACCATTTGTCACTGTTCAAGTGCCCTGCCCTATGACGAAACATGTGACCGAAAGAAAGCCAGTCTTTTTCGACCAAGACCATAAACCCCTCCAGAGTACGGTAGTACGGATCTAGACAGAGCTGACTTAACGCACTAAGCTGGCTTGTGCGATCCCATCCATCCGAACAGTGAATCAGCACATGCGAGTGCTGAAGGCCAACCTGACGAGCAATCAGACCGGCCCCGTCCAGAATACCTGCAATATGCTTTAGCCAGCCACTTTTTGCCAGCTGATCCCTGTTTGGACCAAGCGGGGTGAGGTCAGAGTCTTTGAGCGTCTCTATCACCTTGTTTAGAGAATCCCTCATCACGTGAATGTTATCAATTCCAAGATACACCTTCGTCGCAAACCGGTAGTTGTCCATATTTTCCGAACCAAGGCCAACGGCCTGCATGGCGAGTGCGTTGACAGTAGGACGTGCGTCAACGATTAGGTTATGCTGCTGCGCACCATATATATGAGGTCTCCCTTGCGTCTCTTCATCAAACGACGATACAAGCTCGGCTTCTAACTCTTCGGCATTCGTGACGTCCGGCCAGCTCTGGCTACCGGATAGTTCATTTTGGGTGGATGTCGAGGTTTCATGTTCTAAGTTCGGCGGTGTGACGTTCGCAAGCGGTCTTTCTGACCTCGTTGTCCCAAAGATGGCCGCCAGCAGCTTCTCGTCCTGGATGCTTCGGTTTCCACGGAAACCCACAAGCGGCTGGGAGCTTCTTGTGATTGAACAATTGTTGACTGGGTGGAGATATGTCAGCACCGGTATGCGCACGCGTGATCGATATCGTCCGGCGTAATTGAGTGTATTGTCTGATATACTAGTAGGCACAGCAAACAGGGCAGGGTAAGTTGGAGAGAACTAAAAATATGTCAGCCAATGATACGACAATGTCTGCGATGCACATACCCCATAATCAGAGTTCATCTGCGATATACGCCAACCGTGGCCATCACGATCAACACCTTGACGCGCCAGCTCTTTGCCGGCATCATAAAGCTCCCAACCATTGAACTTTTGCTCCGGGGGAGGCGGCTGGAAAGTGAAGGCGTAGAGTCTATCCACACGCCCAATCTTGCAGGTCCACGACTTTATGCTCTCATATACATCTCTAGCCTTACTCTCGTTTGAGAAGTAGAAGCACACGAAGTTGAAATCCCGACATCTTAAGCGGATCGACGACGGCTGGCGGGATACGGCGGGTGTCGGGCGGAAGGTACAGAACGCAATGATGGGGTATGTTATCCAGATCTCCTTGGGTCTAATGGGCGTACCCTGCGCGTGGACATTGTCGGGCTGTGGAGGGATCGCGGAGAAGATAATATGGTGCGGGGTTAGATGAAGGGTGCCAACAACTTGTTCTCCACGGCGTGCTAAGGTCACATCTTCAACCTGGAGAAATAGAGAATTAGCCGGAGTCATAAAATACCATTTGATAACTTTGTTCTTGCAGTTGGACGTGTTGGGATACCTTAGCAACCCGTGTTTTCTCCATGCCTTATCACTGACTGGTTGGCCTAGCCTTCATGGCTGATGTGCGCGGGAGCCGGATTGGCCAGTGATACTCAAATAGGAGGTAATGTGTCAAAAGGGAAGTTTCATAAGGATAGCGTGTTTTCAAAAAAAGGTTATGTCAACACAAATAGAATTATTTTGGTGTTAAGACCGTGGCCAGGTAGGAGCAAAAGATGCACGGACTCCGGCCCCGCCACGGAAGCCAAGAAAGCCTGAAAGGGCGGCTACGTCAAGGGACACCCCAAGTTCCTTACTCCGTGAGTCTGTACAAGGCTACAGGCAGACTGGGCATTGTTGGAATAATAATCTAAAGACTAATTAGTAGCGACTATCAATGGTCTAGTTGTGTGTAAACAAAGTAATATATCTACCCGTTGACAGCAGATTCTGTAATTTCAATGTAGCAGAGACATCCATATATATTTTTAATACTGTTATATTTATCCCATATATGCATTATCATACAAAATATATATACATTCACGTCAATATAGTACATTCCCACAGTAAACTAAACTGTCGTATATTCACGGGATATGCGCGCCTTACGCAGTATTTATGCGAGAATCTAGTTCAGTCACGACACCGCAGGCTGAGAGGCAAAAAGTGTCAAAATCCTCTTGACTGATCTGAGGCGAGATGTCCGAGTCTAAAGTCCCGGCGTTTTTGGCGTTGAGATCGACCGAGTTGAGTTCGACAAAGAGATCTGTGGTCGTACCTGCGCCGCCCGGTCCGCTTTCGTATTCAGCGTAGAAAAGACGAGCGGCGGTGTCATCATAGCGATACATGCTGACAGCTGTCATCTGGATATCCTTCACCGATGGATACAAGTATTCTGCCGTAGTCCACCCATCTGAATCTGTTTCCTCCCCAGCATGCCGCAAAAGGTTGTTTGGCAGAGTGATTGACCTGAACACTGGTAGGGGAACCTCGTTGTTGCTGGTCACGCTCTTATGAAAACAATCGCGTAAGTCTTCAAGAAGAGAGTCCACGCATGGGATTTTCTGGGCCCGGGTTATGAGCTCGTGGGTAAGCTTTCTTGTGAACCGAAGGTCCACAGCGCTTTCTGGAAGTAGATAGTCGACCTTGCTTTCCGCCAAGACAGCTTTGACACTGCGGAGGTCACATTCGCCGCCACGAGTGGTAAAATCCAGCTCAAGTGGAGGGAAAACTTCTCCGTAAAAAGCGGAGGGCACAAGTCGGATACGATGGGAGCGTACTCGTTGGTCGACGCGCCAGGGCTCCATTTTGCGAAGGAACAGTCGTCCGCGAGGGTGATCTTTGACAAAAGTCCGTGCAGGAGACATCTGTCCTAATTGAAGGGCGCTATATTGCATTCTCTGATGGATTGACTCAGATGCAAAGAGGGATTTGCCAACTGTTGCTGTTATGGATTCGTGGACCTCTAGACCTGACGCTCGTTTTGCAGGTGCTTGCCGTAGAAATTTCCCGAGCTCATCCGAGAGACCAGAACTATGCCTCTCAATGAGATGCCCAGACTGGCGTACGGATCTTATTTCTGCGTGTGGGATTCTCCATCGATACCAATTCCGCTGGTGTGTATCATGCCATGGTGCAGGGTTTTGTCTCAACCCAGTCATGTAGGAAGCAGGCTGATATGTGCTGAATGGTACAGACCACGATGTGGCTTTGTTGACTGCTAAATTCAAAGTTCTTCGCGCATCGTCTGCATTGGCTTTGTTCTCGGCTAGGAGATATAACCGGGTTGGAATTTGCGATGGACTCCGTTCAAATGACACCTTATACGTCTTTTCAACCCATGATAGGAAATCATGGTTAAGAGCCTGGACAACGGTTTTGGTTCTCGGATCACCTGGGGGAAGGAGGTTGAGTTCTCTTGACTGTATCCGGTTTGTGTAGTCGTGTATGATTTCACGGACAGATTCGCAGGCCCGTTGTTTCCCCGTCACCCGGACAAGGCCCAGTGATTTCGTAACATCAATTGTTGTTCCGTTGAGGCTAGCCAGTTCTTCAAACGAGAAGAACTCGGAACCTATGAGCAGAGACAGCAAATGCGCAGGAATCTGAATGTCGAGCTGTCCAACATCATTCACAAGCCCAAGCTCCCAGCAATCCCGAAGAACGAGCTCAACTAGAAGGTCTTTATTCTTAATATTTTGGTTGGCAGCAACCCTATCGGCAACTCTTTGTTGGTTACCCTTCCCCGTCTCTAGGAAATGCGACGTCCCCGGTTTCCATGTCCCGAATTTCATATCTCCATTGAGCGTGAGGTTTCCTTCAGGACCAGTTTCCTTTGTCTTCAATGTCCTGGACACATACTCCGACAGCTGTGGAATGGTAAAGGATTTCCGAAGACTGCTTCGGATATCTTCCCAAGCGTCCGGGGCGAGTCGGTCCTGTGGCCGATAAGACTCGCGAAGGCGCTCGATTCGTTCGCCGACCACCGTGCTATCAATTTGGGCTGGATCTTGTAACAAATCGTGCAACATGAGCGGCAGGTCATTTGTGTCCTCTGTGGGTAGCTGCCCACGAGGTATACGGCGTCGCTCTTTTGGCGCCTGCACGAGAAGGACTTCACCCGGCTTACCCAGTGCAGTAACATCAAGCTGATGCGTGCGTTTCTTTATCATCCGCGAACTTTTCAATGACCTATACCTAGACTCCGGGCTGCTACCGAGATCTTCGCTGTCAGGGCGGTTGCTGCGGCGGTTGCTGCTGTTGTCACCGGAGTCATTGGCGTCGTTGGAGTCGCTGGCGTCGCTGGCGGTATTCTGGTATCGGATTTGAACATCACGCTGAGGTGACGCGACACATGCTGCGCTTCGACGGCATGTTGAGATTAGCTGACTGTTTAAAAGGCCTCCAGCCTGCTTGTATGATTGAGAGAACATTAGGTCGGCCTTGTCTAGGGCTCTAGACGGAGTTCTGTGGACAGCTGAAGCTTTCAGTGAAAATAAATGCGCTAGCACAGGATAGGTGTAGCGCAGAATTACTTATCGATAACAACTTTAACCTGGAGTACCTCCACCCGTTGGAGTATCCATCTGATAAGCAACATATTTTATTGACCATGTATAAGATAAAGTAACTACTATAAACTGGCCATGGCCCAAAGCATTTAAATAATATGAAGTAGTTAATATGCATAGAATATAACTTTGTACCTCTCTGTACTGTACTATATAAAATACTATAGACCATGGCCGTAGCCGGTACATGACTACCAGGACAGGTGGATCTTCATTTTACGCAGGCCAGAAGGTGTACCTAAGTCTCGATACTCGAGAACAGGTTAGAATCAAGCGTTTACACAAGAAGTTTTGGAAATGGTAAGCTTCATTATCATTGTTTGATATTAACCTCCCAGCTCCGCAAGTCTTCACGGACATCAAACTCCGACAGCTCATGTTCAGTATTACGACTTCTCCAGCTCTTCCCCTTGGCATTGTCATAGAGCTGCCGTTCGATACTCCCGCTTTTCCCATGTTCAATTGTTGGCGAGAAGTCCAGCGCTTTGTTTGCATTGGAATGCCGACTCGTGCTCCTTGCCCGCCGCTCGAAAGTCGGAGATAGAAGGTTGCGTGACCCACTCTGCCCAGCGGCGCCTGCACCGCTATTTGAACGGCCATCATAAAAGCCCTCAGCTGCATGCCCTGAATCGGGATCGCGCGGATCGGCTCGACCAAAGCTCCCTGAGAATAATCCTTCAATGAGTTTATCGGCAGGCATGTCATCCGCGCGAGACGTCCAGGAAGCCGCCAGCGTACGTCGGTACATTTCTTGCATATCAGCAACTTCTCTACTTTGGGTGTTGATCAATGGTATCTGGCCCGAGTCATCGGCCTCGGCCTGCTCGGAAGCCACGACTCCTGCAATGCCGCCAAAAGCCATCGCAGATTTCAAAGGCGGACTATAGAGCATCAGTAACGGTACCAAGGAAGATGCCAATAGGCGCAGAAACGCACGTTGTGAAGTTCCTGTCTCCTTCCATCTGCTGCAGGGCTATCCCGATCTTAAGTGTGCTGTTTATCTTGCTATCCTGCATCAAGTACCGTCGGATTATACCTTCATCGTCGTCGCTTTTGTCCACATACTCGGAAAGATTGAGTTTCACCCGTCCAAGTAAGTTCTTCTCCGCATGACCTCCGGAAGAGAACTCCTGTATGACATCGAATTGGATATCGCATTCGTGAAGGGTTTGGTCGCGATCGATAGTGATTCTCACTTGCAGCGTCTTTTCGTAATTCCACGACGCTTTATGATCGAGGATGAGCGCCTTATCAGTTGCACCATGATGTTCGTTCGCATTCGAGGAAGGTAGCCGCCATTTGATGTACGCTGTTCCGCTAACGAGAGGAATATTATTGAGGTCGATAATCTGGGTTCAACCAACGGGTCAGCGTCGAACGGGTCACAATCGGGACGTAGAGAGGCTCACTCGGAGGACCAGCTCGAACCTAGGCTATAGAATCGTTATCATCTCTCCGATCGCATGCAAATAACAGGACTTGCCCTTCTGTTTTTAGGGACTGCATGCGCTTCTGTTAGCAGAGTGAAGCAATGAGGTCATCGGCTCGGCAAGGAAATTGCGCAAAGCCGAATCAGTAGAGCATACCGAAAGCCTGCATAACTGTGAGGATCCAGAGCTAGTCCGGAATCAAAAAGCACTCCCTCATGAAGTATATATTCACCTCGCGAATCTTGTCTTGTCTGCGACGCCGCGAACTACCCCGTACTAAGCCGGTGGGTGGATCCCCACAGCGCGATACTACTTGGTGGTCACGTGAATACAGCCTCCAGCGGACTAACCACCGCCTCATTCAAGGTCTCTCTACCAGAAAACACAACCCCAAATATGGACCAATTACCTCTCTCACCACCGTCTGAGCCCGTCTCAAGGTCGTCCCCAGACACTACCGCGCCTACAATCCCCCTCGACACTCCCCTCCGCGCTATCCCCATCCACCCACTCCTCCCCGATATCCGAGTCCCCGACTCGCTCCCACCACACCAATACAACCCAATAACATGCGCAGCCCTGGAAACCGACAACGAGCACATGCGTGCCGAGCTAGAACAACTGCGCAAGGAGTTTCCCACCCCCGACGCAGCGCTCAAGGCGCAGGAACAGGCCGCGCGCGAGCTAAAGCAGAAACTGGAGGATGCGGAGAAGAAGCGCGAGGAGGTACAACGGGCCATGGATAAGAAGATCAAAGAGCGCAATACGGAGTTGAAGGTTCTGGAAAAGTTTCAGGATGGGAAGGGCGCGGCGCTTGCGGCGGCTTAGGACCGTTCGTTGATTATTGGTTGTGTTTGGGATATGTGAGACCTCCACGGCTACCCGGCAAGCATATATGCGGGAACGCGATTCGGGAAGAACGCCAAACATGGCGTATACGCCTCGGAACGATGAACATCAACGTGGCGGCCTCCTAAGTTCTGGCTTGGGTATCCCGGTGATTCTAATCTACGGAACCTCGATGCCTTTGGAAAAGACGACTCCTTGCCTCGCGGAAAAGAGCATTGAACCCTTAATCGGCGCTTCATAGGATTATGTTCTAGTGTTTTCCGACGGCACGAACGCATTACATGTCGGTATCCGAGAGGGCCATTGTGCCTTGGAGTCACGAAGCTCGGCCAGGCCCCGAACAACGCGCTTGCCTCACGGAGCAACCTGGGAGCAACGAGTCGCCAAACATCGCACGCCTCTAGAACTACGCTTGGCGAGGAGGGTGTCGGCGATGCTAGAGCGACCATTCATTCAAACAATTCGACTGCTAGATTTGAATAATATGCTTGGGCGTGGCGCTACGAAGCAGCACAAAATGAAGCTTGTCGGCACTGGCCCACTTTTATGTTGACATTCCAAACCGCGGGTTCCGGCGGCGAGCTGCATTCAGACTCGGACTGGCAGGGTTCTCTTGGCCCCAACAATGGCCTTAAGCATAAGTTACGAGCGCCATCTAAGGCACGAATCACTCATGTTGTTTTTCACAGACCTATATTCCCATATGAACTACGACATAGCGGCAGCAATCACACCAAATGGGCACAAGTCAAGACTCAAAATTAGATGTCCACTCAAACATTAATAATTATGACGCATTTGCAATGTCCATCACGTCAGAAAGCATAAGTATCCAATATCCATATACACATATTGTTAAGGAGAGTCGTCGCCCATTATTCATGGCCTAACAGAAAATCAACCCAAAAAAAGAGAAAACATAAACCGAAATCATAATCATAGGTTACCCAGGATCTGAACCAAAGCAGGAAGCAACTAGAACGAAGCAAGTTAGCAAATGTCTTCTTGTATTAGACCTAGGGGTTGATATGGCGAGCCCTTACCTCCGAAACATCCTCAATCAAAGTCTGCGTCTCATTGACAAACTTCCTCGACAGCAGGTCGTTGGCATTGCTAAGCAACCCACCAAGCTGGCCTAGCAGCTCAGGCGTGATAATCGGCGCAACCTCATCAATGAGATTCTTCGTCTCGTTCACAAAGTTGGGCGTCAGGAGACCCGTGGCGTTTCCAACCAGGAACGTCACATTGTGGAGGAGGTTAGGCGTGATAACAGGGCCAACATTGCTAATGAGGTTCTGTGTCTCCTCGACGAACCTCTCAGTCAGCAGCTTGTTAGCGTGGTCCAGGACGTCGCCGACCTCCTTCAGGAGGTCAGATGTGATGACAGGCGAGATTTCGCTAATGAGGCCGGACGTCTCGTTGACGAATTTCGGCGTGAGCAGGTTGTTTGCGTTTGTGAGGAGGGAGCCGATTGCGCCGTCGTCGACGATGGGCCCGAGCTCGGAGATCAGGCCGCGTGTGTCCTTGACGAAATCCTTGGTGAGCAGATCGCCGGCGTTGCCGACGAGGCCCTTGGTTTCGTCGACGAAGTCGGATGTCAGGAGGTCGTTGGCGTTGTTGAGGAGGCCGCTGACTTCCTTGAGGAGTTCTGGTGTGAAGACTGGTGCCACGGCGCCGATGAGGCCTTGCGTGTCGTCGACGAAGTCCTTGGTGAGCAGGTCGTTGGCGTTGCCTAGTAGGGTGGCGACCTCCTTGAGGACATCGGGGGTCAGGACTGGTGCGACGGCGCCGATCAGGCTGCGGGTCTCCTTGACGAAGTCGGCTGTTAGCAGGTCGTTGGCGTTGACCAGGAGGGTGCTGATATGCTTGAAGAGGGCTGGGCTGAGCAGAGGACCGACGGCCTCGATCAAGCCCTGGGTGTCGTTGACGAATTCGGGGGTCAGAAGGTCGCCGGCGTTGCCGACCAGACCCGTAACTTCGGAAAGGAAGCCCTTCGTGATCACTGGTGAGACGGTGTTGATCAATCCCTTGGTGTTCTTCACGAAGTCCGCGCTCAGCAAGCTGATAGCATTCTGGACAAGAGTGCTGAGTTCGTGCACCAAGTCAGGTGTCAGGAGAGGACCAGCAGCCTCGAGCAATGCTCGGAGCTCCTTCACGGTCTCGGCTGTCAGCAGGTTGTTGGCGTTTCCAATCAGCGTGTTGACCTCCTTGACGAACTCTGTAGTCAACAAGTGGTTGCCGTTGACCAGGATGGCGTTGACCTCCTTGACAAAGTCGGCGGTCAATAGGTTGTTTGCGTTTCCAATCAATCCATTGACCTCCTTCACGAAGTCTGCAGTCAACAGGCTGTTGGCGTTTCCGATCAAGCCGTTGACCTCCTTCATGAAGTCGGAGGTCAAGATGCCATTGGCGTTCTGGATAAGAGAGTTGACCTCCTTGACGAAGTCTGCTGTCAACAAGTGGTTGGCGTTTCCAATCAGAGCATTCACTTCCTTGACAAATTCGGCCGTCAGAAGATCGTTGCCATTCTCCAAGAGCGCAGAGATCTGCTTAAAGAGATCAGGCGTCAACAGCGGAATGACGTTGTTGAGCAGTTGCTTGAGTTCCTTCACGAAGTCCGGCGTCAATAGATCGCTTGCACTGTCGAGAAGATTTTCGAGCTTGTTAATCAAGTTCTGGGTCAGCAGACCAGATGCGAGATTGATTAAAGACTTGGCCTGTTCGGTAGTCTTGTCATCAAGCAAGTAGGCAACGTGGTGGAAGAACGACTCGATATCCTTGATCAGCGTGGGTGAGAGCAAGCCGGTAATGCCGGAAAGAGCATTTCCCAAATCGGTCAATGGGTTTCCAGACGTCCCATCTGGAATGAGCCCTTCCAGGATGTTACCACTGTCGCCGGAGGAGGTCGAGGTAGCTTTGGGGTTGCTGGCCGTGGTCGTAGGCTGCTTAGTTGGTGCACTTGTTGGGGCTGAAGCTTCGGAGGTAGGAGCAGAGTCGTCAGAGGCGGCGCTAGTGTCGTGAGGAGCAGCAGTTTCATCGGCATCATCGGAGCTTGGAGAAGGAAGAACAGAGGACAAGACGTCGTCTAGGCCGCTTCCCTGTTCCTCTGTGTTCCCCTGGCTCGTCGTTGCAGCAGGGGCATGCGTCGTCGTTTGCGGCTCATTTACATCTTCCTCAGGCTGCTGCTCAACATAACTGTTGGCAGTCGGCTCAGCAAGCACAGTCGTCGTGGGCTCCGGCGCTGATCCTGTCGGTACCTGTGCAACAGTTTGCCCCTTCGGCTGGTCGCCTTCCTGTGAAGATGGGGAGACTTGGGGGGCGGGCTTTGCCAGCGCGGTACTAGAGAGCACGAGGGCCGAGAGAATTGTCGAGAAACGCATTTTGGACTTCCCTTCCACGTTTCACAGGAATTGTCCAGAATTGTCCTCAATTGACAGCGGGAAGGATCAAACTTGAGAATAGGGGGCGGCGAAGAATTTGGTGCTTTATACTCGAGTTGCGGATTAGGGCCCAATTGCCCCCGCTTGCCCTGACTATCCAGACCAGGACGGTATTCCCCGCAAAGTGAGGTATATCCCGTCAATCGTACTGTAGCTTCCGTCGATAATTCCTTGTTTGAGCCCCTGACGCCCTGGATGTGGTTAGATCTGTTTGTCCATCGACGTCGATGCTCGAGGAGGAGCTGGCCTACGGGGCTTATTCCCCTTTAGCACGCGGATATTAGGATTTTCCACCGATCTAGACGGCCACCATGGGTCCGGGGGTGCGCGACTATTGCCCGGTGAGGATCGTCGGGTAGCATGAGGGCTGTTCGAGGCAAGCCATCATCCACGGTCACAAATGGTCTAAACAGCCCTGAGTATGATGTCTTGGAAGCACGGTACCTCCCGCTGTCTTGCGGGGATGACATCGAGCATCAATTGGGAAAACATTGCGAGTGCTTTGTTGCAGCGTGCCTGGCAGACTGCAGGTTTGGCGGGATCCCGACAGCTCTCGTGCTCTAGTTTGGATCCTATCAACAAAAGGGAAGGGATTGCCGTCTCTAGACCGAGCCCGTCACTCCGCGGCTTTTAAGCTACGGAACGCACTATTCGATTAGTTGATTGATTCGTGAAAGCAGTGCGATCATTGGTAGAGTGGCAACAACGCTCCGCACGGAGTACATATTGCACACCTGTTTATGTGGGTAACGGTCAATTCTCCTGAGATCGGGCGTTGTGTCTAATGTCTATTGACTCTTGTCCGGCTGCTATACCTACCTACCAACCCCTGCGAGCTATCGGCCGTCGGAATCGGCAACATATCGGGGGCGCATGGTAGAAGAAGCTTGTTTCTTGGTATAGTGCATGACTGATCGAACGTTAATTCTGATACCCAGAATTCCCCTCAAGATTTGGAAACCAAGACCGTCTGGATCGTCTTGATCGTCTCTTCCCCAGCAGTTGTCGTTGATCGTTGAACTTTGAGGGTTCAAACTCCGAATTCGAAAGTGCCTGAGTGGGGAACAGCAAATTGTCTTGTCCAAGAATTAGCTTTTCAGTTGATCCACACTCTGTCGAACTGTCGAAGTCGAACAGTCGCCCTTTTTTTTGCATTCGGATGCATGTGATAAAGAGGGCAACGGTCACCGGAGGCCAACGCTGTCGGGAATTTTGTTTCGGCACAACCTTTTCCTTGCTTTTGCTTGAAGTGTGTGCTTATGGGATTCGAAGAAGCTCGTGCACTTGTGTCTATCAATTCTGGTCACGCCCACGCTAGTTTTCGATCGGCAGTTTTGATAAGCGCAATTGGTTCGGGCCCGGGAGGCTCTCCACAAAACTCTTGTTTGTGGCCCATGGGAGAAGCCGAAAGAGAAGCGATTGGGGAACCATGCTCAATTGGTGATGTGATCGTCTCCCTCATCAAAGACAGGGGCCAGAGCCCATCCGCATGGACGCCATATTCGAAGCCCTGAGCATGGGAGGCGATGATGGAACTTTTAACAACAACCAAGCAACCTGGGGTCGGTAGACTGCACATAGCCCGTCTAGCATCATCCCAGTTCTCGGGGTGGAGGCGGGAAGGGGACTAATGGCGCCGAACAAAGCATCGGTCTAGCACTTGCTTAGCATTATGATCTCATCGTAAAATTTTCACCGGCAATCGCTCTCTGACTGATTGATAGCCGAGATGCAAGGGCAGGAAACCAGAAGATGCCGAGGATGAATTGAACCTCTGCCAGGCTGCCAGCACTTTTCTCCAGAATCCAGATAAGGTGGGCCAAGAGTTGGAGACGATGCGGAGACGGCCTTCCCCGGATTCACGAGGTCGTTCAACGCGTTCGAGCTTCGTTTAGCCGAGGATGAATGGTATGGAGTTCGAGCTCGACATGCTGGGAATTTGTGAAGCGCTGTCAGTGACAGGATCAGACCCTCGGGGAATATGACCGGAAAATGGCCCTTTGATGGTTGTCTGGAGAAGAAGTTAACGTCCGATGGTTTGTTGATGACAGAGACAACTTCTCTCGATCAAGAAGATTGAGCAGGCCACCGGATCATGTGATGCTCTTGCTTCAACCGGCACTTTGACTGACAGGTCCAAGATCGCATACTAGACAAGTGGCGGACCCATTGTGGAATATCCGGCGTGGTAAATTTACAAACTCAAGGAAATATATCATGAAGCATCAATGGATCCTTCTGACTGACACTGATCGGGGCTGGTCGTATTGTCTCCCATACGGTAAGGCTGGCCCCCAGTGACTCCTGAAAACAAGCCAAGCCTCATTCAACACCACGCTTGTCTACTAAATACTTGAATCAATGTCGACTTGGACTAACTCAGCTTCTGCTGGTCAAGGCATGGTGCTGTTTTGTTAAAGGATGCAACCACCTCAAGATTGAAACAAGTCTCAAGTGGATAGTTTCTTCACAGTGCTCGAGCATAATTTAACACTAGGATACTACTGCCTTTACTCTCCCGCTTCGCCATATGTCTCCCTTGCGCGTCTTCATACTGTTTATTCGATGCAGAGCGCTGCGATAGTGCCATATAACGCCAGCAAAATCGTTGAATGGTCTAACTCCCACCCAGGTGAATACTTGCGGGTAAACGAAGACCTCTTACGGCCTGGATCGGGAGCTATGAGGTCTCGCTCGTGCCTGCCCACATTGTCCTACCCATTCTTGCAACAGCCTGGAATCGGATAATGTGAGAGGGACTTTCAGCAAGATTGTTCGAGCCAGGATGACATTTCCAGAACATGCATGGAAAGATTACTTTTTTTTTTGAACTCCTGCCCCAACCTTCAAAATGCATGCTAACTGGCATATACAGTTAAATCGGCTGTTATGATGCTTTGCAGCTAAAGCAGCAGACTCGATAAGCATCTTCCCACTTCGAGTACCCCATTCGCAACCAACAAGACGAAAGTACTTGAGTTGAACTCCATGCTGCGACCATGTCCACATATCCCCCTATCGCGAGATGAGGCAGCAAGTCGACGAATCTATCGATTGACGGATGATGTACGCCTGCGCGCAATCGTACTCATCTGCCAAAAATCTCTTTAAGCAGGAATGCCTTGAGGCTGACCGGTGGCCAGTGTGCTTTGTCCCGGTGCATCAATGCTCCAACATTCGGAGTGGCATCTAGGTTACTTGAGTCGTCCTTTCCTTGCTCTGGAGGAAGCTCTCTATCCCAGCAGTGCATATTGTATCCGGTGTAGCAGCTTTTTCACTCAATTCAACACATCCACGTCGAATGCCGTCTCATAGCCTTACTCGATGCGTCGCTCCCACCATAACCAGTCAAAGACAACTGTAAGACGAAGCGTCTCGATAATTTCTAACAATGATGAAGCTATTGACAAAGAAATCTGATCAATAACAACTGAGTGTTCTTGTCGGAGCGTAGTATACTGCTCGCCCCACTGTAGCCCTCGCCTATTAGCTTAGTCAGCCACACCAAGTATAGCTTTACTATTATAGCCTAGCTAAATATAATTTTTAAGCTTTTATTTTTAAAAGGTTATGTGCCCTAGGTAGCTCCTTTTATTAAAATATTATATTTATTTATATATAACTACTTTTTTTATTACTACCTTTTTTTTAAAATTTGTTATTTCTAGGGCGCAGGCTTTAATGCCGGGAGTAATGCGCAAGGCCGGAACAAAGTTTATCCCGCCTAAAATATTAAAAATACTATTATTAATAGCCTGTTTAATATTTAACACTCTTATTAATAGCCTGTTTTAAATAATAACACTTTTTTTAATAGCCGTAATAATAGCAAATTTAATAAACATGTTTAAAAAATAATAAAAAAATAGATTATATAAGTAATATATAGCCTGCTTATATAAACCTGTGATTTATAAACCCCTAATTTTTTAAATTTTTTTTATTATAATAACTAATATTAAAGGTAATAATAGCATTACCTTTTTTATTTACTTGCCTATTTTTTTATTAATCTAGCTACTAGCGGCCTATATTACTAATATAATAAATTATTTAGGCCATAAATTAATAATTTTAAATAAATTTTATAAGTAATTATATTATTTATAGCGCGAGCTTGTGCTTTGCAAGCCTATTAATAAAGTTAATATAATAAAAAAAATTATAACCCGCCTTATTAACTAGAAAGCTGCTATTAGGTAGTATATTAGCATGTTTATTAAGGGTAATTTAATTTATAGGTATTATATTTAAGGCCACGGGCTATTTATAAAGTATATTATTATATTAAGTTACTTTAATAATAATTATATAAATTATTATTAAAATAGTTTTAGTATATAATATATTAATAAATATAAGTTATAGCCCTTATTTACTTATAAGTATATTAGCTAATATATTTAGCTTTTATACCAGGCAATAATAATAATAATAATAATAAAATAAAAAAAGAGAAGGAAAAAAAGGCCAAGAAAAATAAAAAAAAAAGGCTAAGAAGGTTATAAAAAAAAAAAAAAATAAAAAAATAAAAAAAAAAAAAGTGGATACTATTACCCTGCCTATGCATGTTATTTAATCTGCTTATTACCTATACTATTTTATAATTATAATAATAATAAACTTTAATATTATTATAGCTAGGCTAGTTACCCTATTCTATGTTATAGCCCTTGTAATAAATAACCTTATTAATAAAGCTAGTTTTAAAAGTATTAAATATAATAATAATAATAAGTAAGTAGTTTTTTTTAATTTATTTTCCCTGGGGCTGGACCCTAGTAATAAAAAAGTTTAAATTTATTATAACTTATTAAGTATAGTTAATTATAAATATTATTAAAAATAGCTTATATAAACTATAGGCAAAAATCTAGCCTTTAAAGGCAAGTATTTAGTAAAGTATTAATATTATTTTAGTTTATTAATATTTTTTATTTAACTTTAAACTAATAAAATTAACTACTTAATAATTTTAAAAGCCTTACCTAAAGCATGTTATTATAATTTATAGCCTGTTAATTAAATACTATAGCCTTGTTTTATTATTATTTAAGCTATATTTTACTTTTAATAAGTAATAAATAGCTATTACCTTATTTATTTTTATAATATTTAAAACTTAACTTTATAATATTAAGCTATATACTAATATAGCCACCTCCCGGGATTAAACTTAATTATACTATTTTTTAATATATTATTATAAAAAATAATTTATAATTATATTATTTATTATATTCTTATACTTTATTATAAAATTATTACCTGGTATACTAGTAATATAATATATTATAAATTATATTAAGGCTATAGGCAACTATTATTAGTAAGTATTAGCTAAAATACTATTAATATAAAAGCTAGAGTTATAGGTTAAGCGCCTAAAGGCCACCTTTATATTACCTAGTAATATAAAGGTAATTATAATATAAATTATTAAAAAGCGCCCCTTTACACCCTATATTTAGTATATAAAAAAAATAAATTATTTATAGGTTATATTATTATTAACGGGTTATTATCCGGCGCCTGCGCTAACTATTATTATACTTTAAAAAATAAATATTATAATTATTATAGTAAGTACCCTAACTAACAGTTTATAAAGCTAGTAACTAATTATAATAGCTTAAAAATTAATATTAAAAATGCTGCTACCGCCGCCCGTGCTGTAAAAAAAAAATATATAAAAATAAAAAAAAAAAAAATAATAGCCGTGTTATAAAGTAGTTATAATATTACCTAGTAAATAACTAAGTATTTACTTAAATATTAATCTTAGCCTAATTATAAACCCATGGCCGCGCTAAATAGCTTTATAACTTATTTAATATAATAGCTACTTAAAAAAATGCGTCTGCTGCTGCTTAAAAGGTATTTACTAAAATATATTTTAGTATTATAGTTAAGTTTATAAAAAAAGTAGGTTTACTAATAAAAAAAAAAGGTAGGAATAAGTTTTCTAGTTTATTAAATAATTTTAATAAAAAGTTATTAAAAAATAATTAGTGTTTATAGGGCTGGACCTTAGTTAATAAAGTAAATTTAAATTATTATTTTATTTTTAAATTTATACCTATATTATTATTACTTTTATAGCAAGAAATATTATCTATAACTATAATAAATATATATTAGTAGTGCCTTAAATAACCATTCTTACACCTTTATTTCTTAGTATTAAACAGGCCGCTAACTAACTAGTTATAGCTAAAAGGTTTCTTAAATAATAATTTTTTAAGTAATTATACACGTGATATAGCCACGTATATAAAACCTAGTAAAAACTTTTTATATATAATAAGGTTTAAAATAGCTTATTTAATAGTAACCCCCTAAGCCTTATAAATTATTATTATATATACTAGTATAGCTAAAAACTATATACAGGTGTAAATAACACTATAATAATAAAAGTCTTGCCTTATATAAAAAATTAGCACCATGTTATAGTTATTATTTTTTTAGTATATAAATTATTATACTAGTTAAAAGCTATTATTAAAGCAAGTAATATTTTTTAAGTAGGATTTATAATTTTTAATAATTATATAATATTTATTAATATACTTATAATACTATTTACAAGACCCCTTTTTATTTAAATATTTTATATTAATATAATATAGTAATTAAAAAAAATTATAAGCTTTTTAGCTAGGTTTTTAGCCTAGTTTATTTTTATAATTATAGTACTAGATTTAATATAATTAACCTATAAAATAATTATAGGCTTACCAGAGTTTAACATATGGTTATAATTATACTAGTATATATTATTTTTTTTTATATATATAAATTATATTTATAAAGGTATTATTCTTGCTTGTAAGTAACTTAGCCTATACTCGCGTTATAAAAAGCTTTTAGTTTTTTATTATAATAATATCTTTTTTTAAGCACTTTAGCGTAAGAATAAATATATAAGCTATTTAAAAGCTTATAGTCTAGTAATAAATAATATCTAGCTTAATAATAAGGTTAAATTAATTATATAAATACTAACTAGCCTTTTTCTTTTTATTTATAAGTAAAAATATAGCCTTAAAAAAAGGGCTTTAGCTAACTAAAGGTAGCTAGTAAAAGTCCCTGGCTAGGATAATATTTAAGTTATTAAAGGGTTTAGCTTTATAATTTAAAAAAATTTTATAATATTATTAATTAATATAATATAGCTATTTTAAACCTATTATAAACTTTTTATTAATAATTAAATATAACACGCCGCGGAAACTTGCCTGCAAGGCTAATAATATTAAAGGCTATAAATAATTATAACCCCCCTTACCTTTTAATATAACTAGTAATTAAAATAACAAGTATAGGGTTTAACTACTAATATTATATATAATAACACTAGTTAAAGCAGCTTATATAATAATAAAGGTTTTATAATTACTAGTATAAAAAGCTATATATTTTAAAATTATAAATAATAAACTAATAATATAAGATTTACTAGTACTAGCCTTGCCATTTAAATTAATTAATAATTACTTTAGTAAAGGTAATAAATATATAAAAATAAACTATTACTTACTACCTAAATATAAGACTAGTAAACCGCGCGACTATAAAATACTTTTATAATATTTAATTATAATATTATATAGCTAGTATTGCTTAACCTTTAGGCTATTTAAATAAGCTAATAAATAAGCTAATATATTTACTAGGTAATTTACCTTTACTAAATCCTAAAATTCTAAACTAAAACCAGGTTTTCTTATATATTAAGTTTAATTATATTATTAATTAATATCACGCTGGCCTAGGCCATTAAGTTTTATAAAAAAACTATTATTACGGCCGGGCTGCTAAGCCGCCATAGCCTTTTAAAAAAATATTTTAATAATTAGGCTAGTATTATTATCCTAAGTTAGTAAATTAATTTTATTTTTTATATTTTTATTATTTTATATATAGCTATTTTTTTTATAACCATGGTATTTATAATAGTACTTATATATATTATAAAAGCTATTAAACACTAATTTATTAACCATACACAGGTTATTTATTTTAATAAATAAATAGTAAAATATTAACTTAACATAGGCAAAGTTTTTTAAATTTATAACTTAGCTATATATTAAATAATAATAAATAATATAATTTTTTATCTTACTTTTAACCTTTTTATATATTTTAGGCTATAAGGTATAGCAGCGCATATAATATAATAATATTAAATTAGCAAGCTCTAGCGGCTACTATATATACTTTATTATTATATTTAAACCTTATTTAATACTGCCTTTTTTATTACTAGTATTATTATAGTTTACATCTAATAGTAAAAATAGGTTATCTTATTCTTAATTTATAAAACATAAAATAATAACTATATTATAGCTTAATATTTAAAGTAATAAGCCTAGTAAATAATAATAAACCTTTTATATAAACTAATCTTGCTTTATAATTAAGGTATTTATTATTTTTTATACTAGTAATAATAAAAAATAGCATATATTAATATACTTAAAAACTAATTTTATAACCTTTTTATATAATTTTATCTTTTTTTTAAGCTTTATAATATACTTAATAATATAATAAAGTAGGAAGCACTTACTAGTATATATAGCTATATTTAAGTTTACAAGCCACCCTAAGCTAATAATTAAATTAAACATGTTTAAGGTTATATTATTATAGGCTAAAAAAAGATAGTAATAAGTACTACTAGTTAATTTTATTAATTAAAAATCACGCTGTGTTGTTATAAAAAAATAAAAGTAATAAATAACTTTTTTAATTTACTTATTTTTTTATTAATAATAATTTATACTATAATAATAGCGTAGTATATAGTTTATAACTTATATAAAATAAGCAAGTATATTTTCTTACTAAAACTAGGGTAGCTAAATAGCCTTATAATTTATATTAATAATAATAATCCATACACGGGAAGGGTTTATAGCTATAATATATATGCCTTAATAAGCCTTAAATAACCACTATAGCTTATTAAATTATTAAAGGCTATTAAAAATAAAAGTAAATTATATTTAATACATACCATGGTTATAAGTTAAATGTAAGACCAACAAGTCTTGAAGATCTCTACTAATAATAAAGATATTAACAAAGGAATCTGACTAATAAAAATAAAGTATTTTAAACCCTGTTAAATAATACTAAAAGAGTTACTTAAAAATCTAGAAAAAAGGCTAGCCTTAAGGCCACCTTTATAAACCTTTAAGCTATGCTTAAGTTATTTTTAACTAAAAAGTAAATATAGGTTTAAATACTTTACGCACGGGTTTTTACTTTAACTTATATTTAGGGCCTACCCTAGCCTTGCCTAATTAATAGCTAAAACCTTAAATATTAATAACCTAGTTAAGTTATATAGCCTAATATAATAATAAGGTATGCTAAGCCTTGGCGGCCTAAGGCTAAAGCTTAGGTTACCTAAGGTACTAATTTTAAACTAATAGTAAATTAGCTTTAGTAATATTAAATAAAAAAAATATTAGCTTTAATAATTTTTTTCTTTTTTAATTAAAGGGTTGTCCGCGACCCGCCGCTAAATTAAAAAAAATAATAATAAAACACCACTGTTATTATTAATATTAATATTAAATATAGCTTTATTATTACTATTTTTAATTTTATTAAAGTGTTATTTAATATATTAAATTTAGTTTTTTATTCTTATTATTTATAGCGCTTTAAATAAAATATAATATTTATTTATAATTAAAAGGGGAAAGGCGGCGCTTTAATAGTACCTAGTATAAAAGTATAAATTATAATATAATTTATAGTTTTATAAATTTTTAAACTTATTAAACTTTTTACTAAATAAAAAGTTACCCTTTTTTTATTATAGCTAAAAAAAAAGCCCTTTTAGGCGCTGCCCTGGCTTCCCAGCAAGTAAAAAAAAAGCACCTTATTATAATTATAATAATTTAAAATACCCCTACCTTTGCCCCTTATACTTTTACTATAGTATAATTATAAAATCCCTTTAATATAATATTTTTACTAACTTTAAAAGCCCTTAATATTTTTAATCTTTTTTTTACCCCTATCCCCCTTTAAATTTAAAAATTTTAATTTTAATTAGTTCTTGGGCGGTAATAATAATAATAATAATAACTAATATAATTTATATTTAATAAGCACTTTTAAAATATATAGCAAGGTTATGGGTAATAATTTAATAAGTTTTTTTTACTTTAATAACTACTAACTAGTAGCGCTCCGCCGGCGCTTTATTAAATATACTAATTTTTAATTTATAATAACTACCTTATTATTTAACTATAACTCCCGCGCCCCCTAGCTTGCCTTTTTTTATTTTACCTAGTATTATACTAGCCTTTACCCTTATTAATATTCTTGCTATAGGTTTTACGCTACTATTTTTTTAAGCTTTTTTTTTT